>NW_021318693.1:4242411-4257305 GCF_001605985.2 Dendrobium catenatum
AAATTAAATAAGTGAACTAAAACATAGCTTCCATAATTAGCCTACCTCTTGGTTCAATAAAAATGAACTAAAAAACCAGCTCATAATTGAGCTCAAAATTACAGCTCAAAAAAAAATTAATGAGCTAGCAAGCTCTAAGGGAAGTCCAAACCAAATTTTTTTAGGTTTGATTTGACCCCCCCTTTGTCCACATCAGACTCCACCTACTTTGAGGACTCATCTCCCAATTGAGTTAGCTTTGTTCTTGAAGGCGTTGTATCAAGAGACACCAAGGCTTGAGATTGCTCACTTGAAAACCCAAGAACTCAAAATGACCCAATATGACTCAAAATAAAAACTTACATGATAACATTGACATCAAGAACACACAATAAACTCATAAACCTAGACTTTCTAACTTGCTCTGCAAATACAAAAAATAATGCAAAACAAAAATTTGGAGAGGAGGACCCAAAAAGAGCTACCTTTCTAAAGAATTAAAAAAATTGACAATGAATTGCCAAAAAAGACACTAAATACGACAAATTTAACTAAAAATAACTTTCATATTATAATAAACTATTTACAAACTTGCGACACAAACACACAACACAATAAAGACTAACTTTCCTAAAAACTGCTTTGCCAAAATGCTTGAGAAAAAATACCAGATGGAATGACACTTGCGAGGAGACGAAAGAGGTTAGAAAGCCGAGAAGAAGGGTAGAAAGAACTCGGAAGTCTCCCCAAGAGATAGAAGAAAGAAGAAAGTGGACAAAGCTCACAAGCTTTCCAAAAAACCCTCAAAGATTTTCTTTTCCCAAAAATCACTTATTTTCACTTTAAAACAGGACAATACATCTTAACTAGTTTAATAGACATGAATACAAAAGCCCCAAAAACCCTTCATATTCTTAATTAATTAAGGGAAATGAAAATCCATTCAGTCAACTACAGGAAATGAAGCACAACAAAGCCACGGAAAAGCCCGCCCCCATCAACCACAGGAAAACAAGCTCAGGCGGAACCCGAAGAGGCAAACCGCAAAAAAACCAAGGAGGCCCGCACAGAACCGAAGCACCAAGGCACGGAAAGCCACCTAGCACGGGAAAACCAGCAGCTAACCGAGGATACCAAGGAGCCAAGGCACGGAAACCCAAGAGCCATCCGACGGGGAAACAAATGGGAACAAGGTGAGGAGAAGAGACAAAATTATTTGAGCCTACTAATTAAATTAATAAGTGAACTAAACAAACATAGCTCATAATTAGCTAACCTTTTAGTTCAATAAATGAACTTAAAAACAAGCTCATAATGAGCTTAAATTCTAGCTAAAAAAATTAAATTGAGCTAGCAAGCTCAAGGATCAAAAATCAAATTTTTTTTGGATTTAATTTGACCCCCCACCCCTGTCTACATCACTAACCCTAATAGGCTAAGTTGCCTTCTATTAGTTTTGAATTTTGTTGACAAGGTCTTATGGACTTCCCTTAGAAAGTTGCCTGTAAAATTTGTGTTTAGGGTTTAAGATCAGTATAGATAATAATTTTGAAATTTGTAGTTGTCTACTAGTCTGACACTTAGACTTTTGGTTTTTTAAGTGGTTTTACTAGCTGTTTAATTTACTAGTTCAACAACTACTAGCCAACAGTTTATTTCCTTTAGTGCCAAACACTTACTAGCCAGCAGTTGTTGTTTGACACTAGTGTTTCTACTACTGAGTACCCTTGCTCTTTTCCTTTCAATATTGTAGGACTGTACAATTAGTTACTTTAATATACCAGTAAGCCTTATTCTACTTTCATAGCCTTCTATTTACTTTCTTTTAGCAAAATTATTTTGTTACATCATTTCTGTTTCTTTACTTGCCAGGTGCATGGACCTTTATGACATGTAAGGCAGCCTTACTCTTTTGCAAAAGAACGCAAGTCATAAATGATTCAAATTTAAACTACTGAGCGCAAACATTAGAAAAAACGGTATTAAAAAGATATGCAAAATATGCTGAAGAGAGGCGTTTTTGTTCTTTTAAATCATAACCTCAGGAAAGGAAAACACTCACATGCTACCTCTTTTGCAAAAGAAGATATGTCATTAATATTTCATTTAAACTGACATTTAGGAGAAAACGGTATAAAAAAGATATGCAAAAATCAAAATAAAACATTAACCAAAATTTACAATTTGAAATCGAAGCATCATAATACCTTGAAAATATTCTAAAACATTCATTAAAATAATCAATCAATAAGAACATTATACAATAAACATGCCTAATTTAGTCCCAAAAATATACCTACTGCAGTTCTTAGAATAAGTTCATAAGGAAATAGATCACAATTTTTAGACTGAAGAATTGTCAAGAAAAGCAGTGCGAAAAAATGCGGGGCATGTGCTGTTCTCACCTTTTTACCAAATCTCCAATAGAACCAATCTCAATTATCTAAAACAAAAAAACTTGACTTTCACCATTTATTTCGTTGCCAACTTTAGTACCAACCCAGCAGGAAGAGAAGTCGGGTTAGTATGTTCTTTAATATAAGCTTCTCGCCCTTTGTTGAATGAGAGAGGCCAAATAACATTTCATCTAACTGCAAAACAGACATTTACATGTCAAAATCTTAGAAGGATTTTTAATCTAACCACTCAAAAGTTTTTTTAAAAAGGGATGGTAAACTTTTTTTGCTCCTGCGTTTGTGAAAAAGTCACAAAACAATTTAATCCTCACATATACTGGACTGCTATGATTGTCGTCCCAAAACAACTACAATAGAGCTGAAGAATGATTGACCTCGAGGACTAGCTCGTGGCTCAAGGGCATCCTATGGAATGAAGAAACACAGGATTCCAACTACATCGATCCCAAGCATTGTAGTTTAAGCAGTTAGTCAAAAATATCTGAAAGGAAGTCAAGTAATTCTGGAAGGTAAATAATTCAAATGCGCTGAATTGAGGTGCAAATAAAAACCAACCGGACATTTATAACCATACAACAAGTACATGGTGATCTGCAATTTCCTCTAAACAGACCAATTAAACATTTGGAAGAAGTTAATGG
This sequence comes from Dendrobium catenatum, assembly GCF_001605985.2. NCBI lineage: Eukaryota > Viridiplantae > Streptophyta > Magnoliopsida > Asparagales > Orchidaceae > Dendrobium > Dendrobium catenatum. Next base: position 4,245,449 of record NW_021318693.1, read on the forward strand.
TATAGCCAAAAGCTTGAGCCAGCCTAAATTAGGAAAAAACATTTCAAAGAAAATAGAGAAAATTTCTTTGAATTTAAAACCAGAAATTATGAACAAAACCAAACATTGAGAATAACCATTTTATAGTTGAATATAAACAGAAATAGTTGACATTAAATGCAACTCTCAAAAAATAATAAAATGTCAAAAGGCTTTCAAGAAACAAAGCCAATCTTAGCTAAAGGCTGGTTCAAGTGGGGTAAATTTTGTGTTGTAATCAAACCTAAGAGTCTGTTATAACACCAGCATTAGAACAAAATTCAGCATTAAAAGATAAATCAGCTAAAAAAAGGATTGAAAAAACAAACCAATGCTCATTCTGTTATTTGAAGGTGCTCCATCAGTTCCTATGAGAGCACACACACCAAGATCAAGCCATCTCTTTTTATAGACAAAATCCAAGCATTCGCATCGCAGCAGCAGGACAATTGAGACACCTTGACATCAGCCTTGGCTAGTAAACCCAATCATGAAATAGTTCAACCAAATTTGTTAGGATTGGATCTCTATCATGTCAGGACAAGCTAGTAGATTTTTTAGAAGCTATCATATTTCATCCCAAATGAAAAAAAAAAAAAAAAGAAAAATAAAATAAATAGAAAAGAGAGACAAGCAGAGGTACATTGTAATTGATAGGCAAGCATCAAAACATGCTGATGTTCCACCTTGGAAAAATTAAATACTAGAACCTGGCCTTTCGAGCAGTGCATATGCGCTCACCTCATCCTCATCCACCCAAAACAAGCTGTGCTGCCAACAAGTTGCTTCCTAATAGCCCTATTGGTCTCCAAGTAAAAGATACAGTACCGTGATCAACTTGTTCGTGTAATCCATCACTATCTCATTTCTCATATGTATTTCTGCAAACATGCTAGATAAACATCCACTAACAGTGAGTCCATTGGCAAGAAATCAAAGCCAAAATAACATATTTAGTAAATTCCAAAGCTTTGCACGGATGTATCAAAATCCAAAAATTTTGATTTAAGCAATTTAATTTAAGATAAAGAGACAGTAAGAGAGAAAGACATGTATTTAAGTGCAATCACAAAAAAAAAGTACAAGCATCAAGGGATTTATTACTCTTTGCAAAACCTGCGGTACATTAAATTAATCCATTAGATTACCAACGGAATAAGGAATTCAAAACGGGAAAAAAGTAAAATCATGTAACTCCAAAAAGTTGAAACAATTGGCAAACTGTTCTTGTATTATTTTTAAATTGGAATTTAAGAAAAAATTGCAGGACGAGCTCCCTCCATTCTTGATTTTTAAACCGGAAATAAGATATCTTGCTGTCAACAATAGATACTACACTAAATAATCTTTTAATAAAATTTTTGGGTTGCTTCCAAAAAAAGAATTGAGTTACTTAAGGTATGCAGGATAATATATGAAAATGTTAGGTAAAGGGTTTTTTGCACGCTTAATGATTAAGAGCAATTAATTAAAATCTTTATGGTGATTTTAAACAATGAAATAAAACACAAAGAGCAAGTAAACACCAAGCTTTAGGCCAATGTTCCTTGCGGAAAGTAAGAAAACCACCAAAAACAAACCAATTACTCTTAATGTTGCCTACAAGACTAGGTTTCAACAAGAAAAATCCCTAAAAATCTAACCAAATTGAGAGCAGGTGCTATGAAAGATCCCTCACACAAATTCCTACTAAAAACATTAAGCTTTAGCGGAAAGATTAACAACAAACTTCATGATTCAATTAGAGCTAACAATCGAAAGCCAACGAGGAAGGATAAAGGGATTTGGAGGAAAGAGTCTCCAACTTTGTCCGGGTTTAAGAAGCAAGTTACTGATGGAGGGGCAGTGGACAGCGAAGTATCTTGAAATCAGGAATCCATTAGACACAATCAAGAGCCTTTTCTCAACCAATGAACAGCTGGGAAGAAGGTGCATAAATTCAGGACAGCTCCCGATCTTACTGGACAGCAATTAGGAGATCTTCTTGCGACAGTTCTCTTTGTTGATTTTGATATTTCGCGTACAGTAGTGGCAGCATGTTTTTTGGAGGCTAGGATTTGATGTTGGGTGGGCGGGTAGAGAGAGGCGAAGAGCGGAAGGGAGGCAATTTAGCTAGGGAATTAATTCCTTTGAATTGGAGTCTAGGTTTTGGAAAGAAATTAAATGGGAAGGAGGCATGGGCGGTGGCTTTCAAGAGGAGTGAGGGGATTGGGGAAAGGTCATTTAGTTCTTGCCTCTTTGGGAATTCCAATTAAGGAGGGAAAAATTAAATTTCCAATCCAATTCAAATTTATTTGCATTTGATTAGATAAGTTTCTAAAATAGAACTTTATTTTAGGAAACCATCGAATTTCAAATATTGATTAGTTGATTGGATTGAAAGCTTTTCCAAAATGATTTTGCAGGAAAAGGAAAGAAGTAATGAGGATTTGAATTTTGGAGAAGGCGAGAGCCGAGATGGACGGCCGTACGGCTAGACTAGGATTAGAGTTAGGGTTTGTTGGTTTGATGGCTTTGGTGGTGGGAGAGCGGAAAAGGCCGGTTGGGTGTGAAGGGGAGGTAGGTTGGTGGGGTTGGGAGTTGGCCGAGGCAAAGGGTGGGGTTTTGCTAGGGAGAACCGGCTGCTAAGGGTTTAGGTCCCTAGGCCAACAGCTAGGAGGAAGGGGAAGGGAGAAACGAAACGAAAAAGCGAAGAAAGAAAAATAAAAAGCCACAAACCTGGACGCTTCTAAGTTTGGTGGGTGATCCGGTCCCTCTCCAAAGGGCTTCTTCCAAAAGCTCTTATTGCTTTCTCAAGCTCTCAAACAAAAGAGTTGTAGTAAATTGTTTTTTTTATTATTTCATTCATTAACCCTCAAAAGAAGGAAAGGGGAAAGGGCTTTTAAATAAGCTCAAACCAATGAGAAAAATACAAAGCACTACTATGCCTCTAGGCTGTACAACATGCCTAAAACCCTTAAAGGGAAAAAATTTGGAAAAAAAAACATAATAAAACTTCATAACAAAACTGAATACATAATATAATTATGATGTGGAACGAACATGCACTGATGAATTTGAATTAAGAAGTTTGCAAAAGGCTTAATTTTAAAAGCACAATAATTATAAGCTTCCTCTTTTGATGTTAAAACGACAAAATAAAATAATAAGGTGATTAAAAATAGCTTAGGTCTAAACACATGCGAGAAGGTTGAGATCTTTTAATAGCAACTAAGTTCTTACGTTTGCATACATGAGTGGTTCAACAGAATTCCAATCTACAATAAGATAGTCTATCTGAAAGATCCCTCACACATCGTCTTCTAAATTCACTAGGCTTAGCGTGGCGAAAAATAATTAATATTGATCTTCATGAAGGTATAAATTCACATTCAATAATCAACTATTTAATATAAAATATACTATTCTAATACCCAACCCATCTCTATCCCTCCTACCCCTTCGTTTCTTTATTAAAATGTTTGGGTCAGATGAATGATTGGTGATTGAGATTATGATTCCGCCAACTTGTTATGTCGTAGTAGAAGGGCTTCGATCTTCCCGAGAAAATTAAACATTTCTCCATTTGCAGAGTCTATCTCAATCTAGAGATATTTTTACTTGCTCAATCATTTCCCATGATAGATAAAGAATTTAAGAGGATTAATGATTAAAATTTGATATTGTTATAATATTTAGGTTTGATAATCTAAAGAAATATTCTCCCTAATCAAGATTATACCACCAATCACCAAAGCCTCGTACTGTTAACGTAATAAATATAACTTTCAAATTTGAACTATCATGGCATCATGTATTAGGAAGCATCAACTAAGCATTTATACAAGATCATTTGAAGGTTGCAACCAAGACTTAAGGAACCCTTCCAACTCTCAAGACTATAGGAGCTAGCCATGCTAGCTGAAGCTCCTATATATGAAGCAAACATTTTTCTCCTATCCAAAATTAGCTTTTATAACACATAAGAGATCATAATAAAATGTTTGTACTACTATCTTGGTTTGATGTATGTAGGTTAATATGATCAAAACCCTCTTGATCATGCGTTCTTTGCTTCTAGTTTCTTTTCTCTTCAATTCCTTGCTTGTAGTTTCATTCTCTTGTATTCTAATTAAATAACTTCAAGTATAGTTGTTTCATAAATCTCTTTCAAACTTCAATGGAATCACATCCTTATTATTTCGAATATATAGCTCCCATTTTTCAATGTTAACAAATGGCATGTTATTGATGATAAAAAGTTGTTCTTCAAGTAGGTTGCCAGTTTTTTATGAACTTTGTTTATTTTTTATATTTTGTCATTATTTTGTTAACATTGTTTCTTGATAAGATTTTCACTTGTCTACACTTCTCTTAAATTTTTTTGCATAAAACCTATTATTTTGATTTTTAAAAAGTTTTTACATCAAATTAATTTTTATGTTAAAATTATGACATCCATATATTTAATTAAAATTTTTAATTGATTTAGGAGCCAAATTTATCTTTTTTTATTGCATAACACTCAACTTGAGCTTCCCACATTGAGTTTATTTGGCCAAAATATTTTCCTTTGATGGGCACAAAATACCAAAACTTTAACTTATAAAATATGTCTTTACTAATTATAAAATTTAAGAATTTCTTGTGATATGCATATTTATAAAAACTGGCTTTTTTTGGATACTCTTGATATGTAGATTCTCTACAAATATCTTTTTAGCTTTTTTTTTTTTTTTTGAATAATTCTATATTATTTGTTTGTCAGTAATTCCTATGATATATTATTACCATATAAAAATTCTTTTGGGTCAAATAAGTTAGTTCTGACATACTTAATGTTATTAGAAAGTGGACTCTTTGATTTAGATATGCCCAGGACTTTTATCTTTGAATAAAAAATTATAATATGCAATCCCCTCCTTCATGAAAGCTTCAGTGTAAGAAGAGAAGCATGCTCCAAATTAGAAGGAAAGTTATATAAAAAATTGACTCTTTATTTAATCATGCTTAATTGAATATATTGTAAGAGAATATTAATGCTATGAAGTTAGGTTGAATTATGGTGGTTAACACTATTGCATTATTTATCATTATTGATGTTATAATCTTGGTGGTACCTCATAAAAAATTTTACTTTTCCAAAGTTTTGATGATTTTGACACTTAAAGCTTTATTTGTTGGAAAGAGCAATAAACTTACCATTTTAAAGTTAGATATTTCATCAAATAATACTAAATATTAAAAGAGCGAATATACTACTCTAGCCTTGTAGGATGCACTCTAAGCTTACCTAATAGATTTTGACGCATATCAATTAGATTGTAGCGTTAATGATGACAACCCATGACCCCAAACTTTACTACTTGGGTGGTTGACTAGGTTTTCGAGGACTTCCCTCCCTTAGGATACTAAGCCCTTCAAATATCTTTTAAAATGATATGTTATAGTGACCGAGTTCATGCATCTTGCTAGAATATAACCTTAAGATGACATGGAGAGGAATGAGGATATTAACTTTTAAATGAATAAAATGAATTTTCTCTCTTTTTTTATAGAGTTGGTATGCTTTACTTTTATTTACTAGCTTCATTATGCCTTCACGTGGCTTCTATGATAATATGTTCTTATAAATATTTTTGAGTGGGGACTCTATCCAGCACTAGTAGCCTTATAAACTTACAAATCAAAATACCCATTGAAGTATCTTAAATAACTAGAGAACTCATCTACTACTTATCTCCTAATTAATGAGTTTTGAAAAAAATAGGAACTTTCTCTATCATTGTGCGCTTTTATGGTCCATATATTAATGAGCTTGAAGTAAAAATAAATTTATTTATAGTAAGTCAAACCTATGGCCCATTCAATGATGGAACTTATAAGAATTTTTTAATATATATTCTAATCAAGTTCTTATGGTGTGACGGTGTCCCTTTGAGGCTTACAAAGAAATTGTCTTTTACATTTTTTGAATAAGTGAATACATATATACTACTTATCATCCTAGGTTCTATAGATTGTGGAGTCATCTTGGAAACTCTTAGGAAGGCCACCGGCTAATGCTAACTAGCTACCATTGAAGCTCTCTAAATTGATTATCATTCTAAGATCTCTTAGACTTTGGAATCCTCTTGTGGGCTATATGTAAAGAAGAGTTTATCCTAGAAGTTCATATGGAATTAGACTTAAAAAAAAAAAAGAAGAAGAAGACTTTGAGAACTACTAGTTTGGCTAGATTTCTTTCATCAACAACGACTCCTTAGACATGATATGGACATCCTCTTCTGATTGTATTCAATATAGAACACCTACTTAGATAAAGATGAATAGATATATTAATGATTTTTTTTTACACTACTTCAAGTGAAATGGGATTGCCTGGGCATGCCAATAATTGGCAGTCGAAAGAAGCCTCCTAACTTCTATTGTTTAAGAGTTGTTGATATGAATGTCGTTACAAGGATGTAGCCAAGATTGCACCTAATCCTGAATCCTTATTAACATGTTCCTCAAATATGATACTATAGTGTTATGTGCTGGAATATTCATTATTGCATAAAGAATTTATCGTCTTAATATTTTACAAGATCATCCATGCATAAATAAGTTGATTGTAATATAAATGATATACACTACCAAAAAATTTACCTATTGCAGCACAATTTTTGGCCTAACCCGACAATTATAATCGCCACAATTTTCTTTGTAGCGGTTTTAAAACCTAGGGGTGTCAATTTGGGTCGACGGGTCGGGTTCGGGTCGAACCCGACTTGACCCAGATATAAACGGGTCAACCCGAACCCGACCCGTTTAGCTAAGTTGATCAGAAAATTAAACCCAAACCCGACCCGCACGGGTTCCCGGGTTGACCCGACCCGACCCGCAGACCCGTTTGATTCAAAAACGAGGCGAGACGGCGACTGTGAGGCGTTCGTCAGTCGGTGCGAGAACTGCCAGTGAGAGCACCTGTGTAGTGCGGGAACCGCCAGCGCGTAGGTCTCCGGGACCCGTTTGACGCCAGCACGGCTTGCAGGGCTGAGGCGGTGCGGATGGCTTGCACGGCTGCACGCTGGACCGGCGGACGCAGCTGAGGCCTGAGGGATTGACGTGGTGACACCTGAGGTAATGCGGCGAGGAGCCGAGGAGTCGAGCTGTCGAGGACCTCGCGGCTCGAGGTGTTGATGCGGCCACAGTGCCAGACGGCCCAGACGACGTGATCGACTAGGCAGGCGACGACGCGACGTGACCGACTAGCCCAATCCGAAGCGCGAAAAATAAAAAATGAGCGAATTCACGGGTCAATTCCGGGTCAATTTCGGGTTACCGGGTTGACCCGGACCCGACCCATTTTTAAAACGGGTCAAAAGTTGAGTCCCGGACCCGACCCGTTTGTTAAACAGATCGACCCGAACCCGGATTTTTCGGGTCGGGATCGGTTCGGGTCAATAATTGACACCCCTATTAAAACCGCTGCACTCCTACTATAATTGCAATACTCTACAATGACATTCCACAGCAGTTTAAGGATCAGTGGGATAGATCTGATGAAGTGCTAGATGTAGCAATGGTTATAACCGCCACAAACGTGCAGATTTATGCGGTTATAACCGCCATAAATTCTATCTAGGTAAACATATTTACAGTAGTTTTAACCGCCGCAGATCTGCATGTTTGTGGCGGTTATAACCCATGATCCCAAACTTTAATACTTTGATGGCTAACTAGGATTTTGAGGACTTCTCTCCCTTTGGATACTAAGCCCTTCAAATATATTTTAAAATGATATGTTAGAGTGATTGAGTTCATGTTGCTAGAATATAACCTTTTAAGATGGCATCAAGAGGATATTAACTTTTAAATGAATAAAATGAATTTTCTCTCTTTGGTGATAGAGTTGCTCTGCTTTACTTTTATTTACTACATTATGCCTTTATGTGGATTATATGATAATATGTTCTTATAAATATTTTTTGAGTGGGGACTCTATCTAGCACTAGTAGCCTTCTAAACTTACAAATCAAAATACCCATTTAAGTATCTTAAATAACTAGAGAACTCATCTACCACTTATCTCCTAATTAATGAGTTTTGAAAAAAATTGGATCTTTCTCTATCATTGTGCGCTTCTATGGTCCATGTATTAATGAGCTTGAAGTAAAAATAAATTTATTTATAGTAAGTCAAACCTATGGCCCATTCAATGATGGAACTAATAAGAATTTTGAATATATATTCTAATCAAGTTCTTATGGTGTGACGGTGTCCTTTCGAGATCAAATTCAATGATGGAACTTGTTCCTTAAATATGACACTATAGTATTATGTGCTGGAATATTCATGATGGCATAAAGAATTTATCGTCTTAATATTTTACAAGATCATCCATGCATAAATAAGTTGAGTGTAATATAAATGATATACACTACCAAAAAGTTTACCTATTGCAGCACAATTTTTGGCCTAACTCGAAGATTATAACCGTCACAATTTTCTTTGTAGCGGTTTTAAAACTGCTTCACTCCTGCTGTAATTGCAATGCTCTGCAATGACATTCCACAGCGGTTTAAGAATAAGTGGGATAGATCTGATGAAGTGCTAGATGTAGCAATGGTTATAACCGCCACAAACGTGAAGATTTATAGCGGTTATAACCGCCATAAATTCTATTTAGGTAAACATATTTAGAGTATTGTGGCGATTTTAACCGCCGCAAATCTATATGTTTGTGGCGGTTATAACCCATGATCCCAAACTTTAATACTTTGATGGCTAACTAGGATTTTGAGGACTTCTCTCCCTTTGGATACTAAGCCCTTCCAATATATTTTAAAATGATATGTTAGGGTGATTGAGTTCATGTTGCTAGAATATAACCTTTTAAGATGGCACCAAGAGGATATTAACTTTTAAATGAATAAAATGAATTTTCTCTTTGTTGATAGAGTTGCTCTGCTATGCTTTTATTTACTACATTATACCTTTATGTGGATTATATGATAATATGTTCTTATAAATATTTTTTGAGTGGGGACTCTATCCAGCACTAGTATCCTTCTAAACTTACAAATCAAAATACCCATTGAAGTATCTTAAATGACTAGAGAACTCATCTACCACTCATCTCCTAATTAACGAGCTTTGAAAAAATAGGACATTTCGTTATCATTGTGCCCTTCTATGGTCCATGTATTAATGAGCATGTAGTAAAAATACATTTATTTATAGTAAGTCAAACCTATGGCCCATTCAATGATGGAACTTATAAGAATTTTTGAATAAATATTCTAATCAAGTCCTTTATGGTGTCCCTTAGATGTGTGGAGATCATGTCTATCCTTTATTCTCATAGGGTTTATAGATTATGGAGTCATGTCAAAAAATTTTGTGAGAACCTTGTAAAACATGAGGTACTCTTTGAGGCTTACAAAGAAACTATCTTTTACATTTTTTGAATAAGTGAATACATATATACTACTTATCATCCTAGGTTCTATAGATTATGGAGTCAGATCTTGGAAACTCTTAAGAAGGCCACTGGCTAATGCTAGCTAACTACCATTGAAGCTCTCTAAATTGATTATCATTCTAAGATCTCTTGGACTTTGGAATCCTCTTGCGGGCTATATGTAAAGAAGAGTTTATCCTAGAGGTTCTTATGGATTAGACTTAAAAAAAAAAAAACTCTTAAGAAGGCCACTGGCTAATGCTAGCTAACTACCATTGAAGCTCTCTAAATTGATTATCATTCTAAGATCTCTTGGACTTTGGAATCCTCTTGCGGGCTATATGTAAAGAAGAGTTTATCCTAGAGGTTCTTATGGATTAGACTTAAAAAAAAAAGACTTTGAGAACTACTAGTTCGGTCTAGATTTCTTTCATCAACAACAACTCAAATATGACGTGGACATCATCTTCTGATTGTATTCAATATGCACCAACTTAGATAAAGACGAATAGATATATTAATGATTTATTTTTACACTACTTCAAGTGAAATGGGGTTGTATGGGCATGCCAATAATTGGCAGTCGAAAGAAGCCTCCTAACTTCTATTGTTTGAGAATTGTTATATGAATGCCGTTACAAGGATGTAGCCAAAATTGCACCTAATCCTGATTAACTTGTTCCTCAAAATATGACACTAAAGTGTTATGTGCTGGAATATTCATTATGGCATAAAGAATTTATCATCTTAATATCATACAAGATCATTCATGCATAAACAAGTTGATTGTAATAAACAAGTTGAGTGTAATATATATATATATATATATATATATATATATATATATATAATTAACAGTAACCCTAATGCGTATGTCGTCCGATGAAGCCATAAAAGAACTTTATTATTGTTATGAATATTATAATAAAAAGATAGAAAAGTCTCTCTCTTGATTTAGTTTTCGTCACAGTTTATATTAATTCAAATCATTTGGTTGATCGTCATGGAAAGTCAAATGTCAGAGAGCAGGGTCAATGTGAGTTAATTATACAATCTTCGTTAAAGAATTAATAAATATATAATATTTGTTTTGAAAAATTCGGATTAAATACGTTTTACAGTTTACTTTCATTAATCATTTAGTTATAAAATAGATTAATTTTATCATTAAACTTTTTGTTAACAGGCTAAAATATTAATCATTAGACCAGCTGACCGGTCTTTACCGACGCATTCTCGGACCACCTCCAGCCGCGACCGCCCCGACACTTCTATGGCGGGTGATTGACGTCGGAATTCAGCAACAACCGTCGTCGGAAACTATAACGCCCAGCCGCCGACCAACCTCCCCGAAACTTCCCCAAGCCCGAACCCGATCCGTCTGAATCCACCGCCGGACTTCCACCCAGCGCCGCCGGACTTCCACGCCGGTCGTTGACCGCCTTGATCAACTATCACTCAAACCTTCGTGATTCGCGCCCCTGGCCGCGCATACTTCAAGCCAACCTTATAGTTGGTATCATCCAACCCGCCACCACCAGACTTGCCTTCCAGACTTCTTACTCGGCGCGGTCCGGCGAAGTGTCGTCGGACTTCCGCCTCTGAACCCGTTCGTCGGAATCATTCCTTCCATCAGCTGAACTTTTGTTCCTGACCGTCGTGAAGAAGCCAATTTACCTTATCTCTCCCAAAACCTACTGTCAATTATGACCGCTTCTTTAACGCTCAATTGGGAATGATCAACCTTTGTAATTCATTCAAATTTGTTGAATCTTTTCACCTAGGCGAGGCCTCATAGTTTTTCCCTCTTCGCGGCTTTCCACGTAAAAAGTGATCGGGTGTTTACTTCTCTTTCTCTCTAGTTTATAATAACTGGATATCCACGTGCCATCGCCTAAAATAGAAAATTTACTCACTCCACCGCACAGCGAATATGTAGCCTGCACCACAACTTTAAAAAAATTTTTATAAAAAATGCTAAAGGCTAGAAATATTAGGGGATATTTGTTCCTGTATGCGTAATAGAGTATAATTTGGACATTTTAGGCTTTTGGAAAATATAAATAACATCTCATTCCTCTTTTTTCATAATATATATAAAATTTTATTTAGAAAGCTATTCAAAACTTTCAATGTATCAGTAATTTTATTGACTTCTTTAAAATTTTTAAATTATTTATACGTACAAATGCATCTATAATCTGACGGTTGATAGCTCATTCAATTATTTAAGCATGGATGGTTACGTTTCATTTAAAAAATTAAAATTTATATACCTTTCGTATACTTGGCGTTGGACAAATAAAAAATATATTTTTTTGATTCTCCGCTAGTTGAATCATGCATTTAAAATGAGTTCAGAAGAATAATTAATTATTATTTTTTCTTTGGATGGATTTCCATATATTATAT
>NW_021318693.1:4257405-4269639 GCF_001605985.2 Dendrobium catenatum
GGCAAGAACTCCGGCGGTGGTCGGTGGCAAGAGAGCTCCTAAATTCCTCCCTTACTTCTCTTCACCTCCCTCTCATGTGAAGAATGAGGGTCTATTTATAGTATTTTGTGAGTGGCATGACTTGTAAATATGTGGAGGATCAAGGTCAAGATGGAGTGGTTTGAATGGGGCAGGAACTCCGGCGGTGGTCGGTGGCAAGAGAGCTCCCAAATTCCTCCCTTACTTCTCTTCACCTCCCCCTTCTCATGTGAAGAATGAGGGTCTATTTATAGTATTTTGTGAGTGGCATGACTTGTAAATATGTGGAGGATCAAGGTCAAGATGGAGTTGTTTGAATGGACGGTTGATATCGATCCCTTGATCATGGACCGTTCATTGGTCAATTGGATATCTTAATGATTTCAGAATTAAATGATCTTGAGCTCGTTGGATTCGTCTCGTCGAGCCGCTCGATTTGACTATAAGCTTGACACATTTGAAAACTGTTTGATAATCCAAATTGTGATTTGAACCTTCATATTGTGCTTTGCGTCTTTGATTTGGACTCGTTTGGGCTCGGATTGAGTCAAATTTGGTGTCGTTGGGCTCGTCTTTCCGAGACGTTCAGTTCGACTGTAAGTTTGCTGAAATCAAAATTCAGACGGACTCCGATTTAATTTCTGAAGCTTCCATCTTGATTATGCCTCAAGATTCGTGCGTGATCAAAATAATTTTTGGTGACATATCAAGATTATTTATAAAAATTGAAATGATGTTGCATAGATTTTACGAGTTTTAAATAGGGCATTAAGTTTTTAAGAAAATATTAATTTATAAAAGAAAACTAATTCTTATTTTTTCTTATAAAATATTGAATTTAATATTATTATTTTTGCATCAAAATTTAAAGAAATATGCATATATGGTATAAAAATTTTAATATTTATAAAATTTGTATTTAAATTTTAAAATGAAGCATTAAAATTATGTATTTGCATTGAATGAAATAAAATTATTATTATTTTGTATTTATTTTTATTATAGATATACATATATAAATTCAATGAAAGAGAAAAATACTTACTTTTAAAATAAAAATAAAAATTTGGCTTACTTTAAGTACAAACCAACACAACTCTCCTTGGCCTATTGGTTGAGAGCTTAGGCTTCCAACTAAGAGGTCCAAGGTTCGAGTCTTTGTGTATGCGTTGTGTGTGTGAGTTTGCCTTAAATGGCCTAAATGTCCAAAAAAAAAAAAGTACAAACCAAGTATTCATGATAAATGATGCATCGCTTTATGTCAGTCTTCCACATTTACGTCCTACTAGGACATGCACTGTTAACTAGATTGGTATGGGGAAAATGATTGAGAACAGCACAGCATTAAATGATTTATTAAATATTTATGTCATAATCTATATATTTTATAATTTATGTAAGCCATTTAAATAAGAAATTTTTACATATATAACACTTAACACAATTATATTTACTTACATAACATCTATACTATCATATTTACTTATTTACCATCCAAATGTCCTTTCCCTCATCCATATTATCATTGTCTTACATCCCGTCAAAATTCCTATCATGTCGCCCGCACGAAACCAAGCCTTCGATTATTATGTGCAAACATTGAACACATCTTACTGTTTAGAGACGAATCAGATGCAGCCACATCATCCAATACTGAGCAGTACCGAGCTCATTATCGAGCTCAGTACCGAGTAGTATCGAGCCGCGGTACCAAGTAGGAAGTGAGATGTCGCATTTTCATTGGGCTCTGGACAACGTTCGGTGTCCACACAGAATAATTTCTCAATGGTCCATGGTGCAAACTGCGCTCCTCTCCTTCGTCATCTCGTTCATTTTTTTTTCCGACTTTTTCGTCTCTTATTTGCTGTAATTTTGAGCTTCTGTTTATTGGAGCTTTTGAAATTGACCATGTCGACTTCGCTTTCTTCTCCATTTTGTAGTTGTTGACACTTTGTACATATATGGGAAGTGAGATGAATAGTGAAATCCATGAATTTAATACCATTATGTACTGTATATGATGACTGAAGTTGCTGTCACTTTGTATAAATTTGTTGTTCTTCATATTTTCAATTTTACTACAGGGATTTCCTAATCTTTTTATTATTTGCACTCACAAATATGGGTTTGAGTAACTTGTTTCATTGTCCTCAAATATGATGGATATTGGAGTGAGGTGCAGGGTCAAACTTGAATGAAATATTTTGGTGGAAATTATAGAACTTTAAAACTTGAGAGAAATGGAGTCAGTTTTTTGTTGTGGAGTGAACTGAAGCACTTTGTCTAGGGCTTAGGGGTCATGCATTCGACTTACACTATCATTTTAACGGAACATCACCTAAAATTACATGCTGATCATGAGTGATACCGATATTGTTGACATGCTTACTAGTTCTTATAAAATGAATAGAATTGACGTGGTGGTTGCAATGAAATTTCACGAAGAGGATATAAGTCACTCATAAAGTATTCAAACTCTGACGAACAATCAATTAGGTGAGAATAATGGTGTAATAGTAGATGATATGTGTGATGAAAACTGAAGAGGAAAATAGTCTATAGTTGGATAATTTATGCTGTATTTAGACAGTAAATGCATGCAAAAAGTTAGAAAAATTCTCTCAGAAAGGTCTTACAATCTTGCTATTTGGGTTGGTTGACAGAGAGCTTATGTTATACAATATATTTTTAGATGTTGTAGGATAAGCAAACTTATCTTTATGTTTAGTATTAACTTAATTTCACCGAAAATAGTGTGGTAAGAATCATAGCTACAAATGCTCACTCTTTTAGCAATAAGGACGCAACATCAATGATCTTTGTGCAAGCTTCAACATCTTAAACCAAAGGCTATTGGCAAGGCTAATGAAAGATGCCTTAATTACAATATGAGCAATAAGTAACCAAAATAATATGTGAACATATCACTGTTATATAACTGAGTTAAACCAAAGGTACATTCACTAAAACATTAAAATTTCATTCATTTAAATTAAGTATATTCAATCACAAATGTGATTATCAATCCAAAATACAAGAACAATATTTTACAAAAATTATAAGAGTGGATATAAACTTTATGTGCATGAAAGCCAAAATAAGTTCTACTAAACAAAATTACATTTATTTTACAATTGCTACTCTTTGATAGGGAATTCGCCGCAATTGCAACTAGCAAAATCAGAATCACCAACAAGAATATAATTTGGAGAAACTCAAATGTAACTGAGACATCATGATTGGAATGGACTTTAGCTGCATTTGCACTTCTTAAGCGATTCATATCTTCCGGCGAACCATTTTTTCAAACCACATAAAATATCCACAATAATCTTCTGATTTGTTTCGGGGACATCTATAAAATTTTCTTCCATATATAAGTTGTACTTTTCTAGGATGTATAAATTGTAGGATATTGCAACAATAATATATTTAATTTAGTGGTTTGGGTTACTAATTGATGTCGTCGAACGGCTCGAATTCATTTGACAATGACTCCACACTTGTTGATGTCTTTACTGCAAATACAAAAGAAAGAATCAATAATAGCAGTTTTAGAGATATCTTCATTTGAATTAAATTAATAGATTTCAAGCAATATTAAGTATCCAAAAAATAACATAATCACAAATACATCATGACTGTGCTTAATGCAATCACTACTGGAATGAAGGTAGCCTTGCCCAAGCCATTGACATTCAACACTTGAGCTACATTTGAAAAAACAAACATACAAAACTCAGAAAAACAACTTGTCTACTACAGCTTGTTCAAGAATAAAGCAATTAGAAAGATATTTAGTTGTTATATTCAAGATGAATGAGAACTTAAAATTGGTGATTCTTAATCCTTAATTTTGAAATCATAATAAGCTCACAACTTGAGAAGCAAGGCACACAAGAAATTAAACATTAAACCAACTAATCTACAAAATTATTACAATTAAGAAAGGAGTTAATCGCTACTGACCTAATGATCATAAAACATCAAGTATGCATTAAGAGATGAAGTCCTCATCTTTCTCTGTCGAGAAAGGGGAGAAAATGTCGTTATCTTACTGGCGAGCTACCGTCACGACTTCTTATCAGACAACAACAGCTTTGTCATCAGAAGTGTAGAAACTCGGAGTGACTCTGTCCGACACATTACACGACAACAACGAAGAAATGGAGAAGATGAAAAAGCAAACCTAAAAAGAAGGAGAGTGGATACGCTTTTCAAGGGCCCTCCTTATTCATATCTCAATCTCGACAATCATCTAATTATTATTTGGTGCTATTGTTATACTAATTCACTATTTTTACATAAAAAAAAAAATCACTATTTTTACACAACTTCATTTTTTAATTTGAAGCTATGTAAATATTAAAAATGTTGAAATAAGTTAAATAGGGGATTTAAAACCAACAACAATTTTAATTTATATTGTTGAATAATTATTAAAGCATTTAAGATTTACTTTCTATGTTAATTTCATCATATGTAGAGGAAAACATTTTCATAAGATGATAAAGTCTTAACATTTGTTTTTTTTTTATTAGTTTCATATTTAATTTTAGATACATAAATTAATTTATTTGAAAGTATATTTAGAATATTATCATATACATGTGGATATTCCCTCTAATTTGACAGGTATATGCTTACTTATGAAAAATATAATAATTTTATTAATTATTATAAAAAATTTACCTTAATTGTATTGTACAAAATAAGCATTAAATAGCTCTAATTACTATGGAAGTATTTATAATTAGTGCCTTTCTAATTTCCTTTCATGGACTAATAAAATCTAAATTTTATAACCCAATTTTCATATATTTTAACACATTTTCTACCACATTAATTATTCACTTATTATCCATGCATGACAATATAAAATAGGAGAACAAAGTAAGTTGAAATGCATTATTTAGTAATGACCTTAATTAAGGACCAAGTGCATTATTCTTTTATTAAGTAATAATGGCATTTGTTGACTAATCAAGCATTGTACTAATGATGATTAATAACCACTAAACAAAAATAGAGTACTTGACTGTATGCATACTAATGATATTTTTTTTTTTTAAATTAATGATTCTGGAATAGTTCCAATGTACTAAATCGTATAATAAAGACTTCATAAAAATTACTTATCGAGCTCACGTACAAGCTCGAGTTCTGAGCTTGTGAGGAGCTCGAGCTTACCGTAAACTCGCGATGCCAAGACTGAATAATTATAGATATTTAATAAAAATTTTATTTTATTTTATTAAATTTAAAATATTAAACCAATAATTAATAATAATAAATTTAATATATTTAATAATTAAAATAAATTAAAAAGTTAATATTTTGTGGACACAAACATCTACATATAAATTTTAAAAAAATAATTAATAATGACACAATGTTTTTGACCACACTTATTTAAATAATCAACTTGTACTTAAAAGTATATTACATTAATAGCTAGTAAGTACATACTCTTCTTTTATTTCAAATTATATTCTTTATAAGCTAATAGCTACTTATAATTATTCTATTCTCCATTATTTGCCTCTATTTCTTTCGATTCATTTACAATGATAAATTTATTTTCTTTATGAGAAATTTTCTCATACTTTAAACTATCAAATCTTATAAGTAATATATATGTTGCATTTTCTTCAATTGAGATTAATTAATATTAATAATTTAAATATATGTTTTCTTTTTTATGCAGCAATTAAAATAAATTGTATTATATATGAATTTATTAAATATTTATTTAATTTATGTATTTTTTTTTATTTTTATTTACTTTTTAAAATATAATATTATAATGATAGATTCAATACACACATCTATGTTCTATATTTTGAATAATAAATATATATCATATCCATATCATATTATATTCATATTCATACATCATAGCTTTTGAGAAATAGGCATAATCAGGCTTTTTTTAAGTGTTAGGTTGGTCTAGAGATCTGATCAACCCTCTCATGCACAATGTTGACCATTTGTTTGACTATTTAAATGTTTATCATGCACACTTAATAGAGAGAAACTATTCTATGCAGTTACCGAACGGTTCAAAGGCGAATAATAACGCGTCATGTCATTCGGTACCGAGCGGTACATAGCAAAAAAATGATGTGGCGCGTTCTCATTCGCCTCTGGACGTCGTTCGGTGACCGGACAGAATAATTATTCCCTAATGCAAGACATTTGATTGATTTATTTCATGCAATTATAAGTCACATATTCTAATATTTATAAATTCCTCAAACAATAATATATATACTATCAAAAATATAATATTTCAACATTTTTTGGAGCTTTTTTTTGCATTTCAAGATTTGTTTTATTAACTTTTGCTTAAGGGTAAATTTTAAATATCAAATAATTTTGGTGAAATTTATGTACTTAGTTATAAAAAACTTGGTTGATTATAGTTTTCCTTTGACATGAGCATATAACCCCTCCATGATTTCAAAATATGCATCTTGGCCCATCCAATACTCGGACCACACTACCCTTAGCCTCACCTTTACCTCTATAATTTACATATTTGTTAAGGGGTGATGCAAAAGTTTTAGGTTTTGTTTGTGATAGCTTTTTTTATTTCTTTTTAAAACAGTTTTTTAGTTCAAAAACATATTTCTTAAGTAACCTGATAACTCAATTGATAAACATCATAAATATTATTCTCAAATTTAAAAAGCAAATTTCTCGTGTATGAAATATGAGCTTGGAGCTTTTTAGTAAGGCTTCTAAAAAAAAAGCTAAACATACAAAATTTAACTCTTCAAGCATCAATTCAGGCTTCATTTAGGATAGTTTTTGACACTATTTTTTACTGCTTTCAATATTTTTTTGTACTGAAAAGCTGTTTTAGAAAACAATAAGAAAACTATCTCAAACAAAGACTTCGTTTGGAATAGTTTCTTATTGCATTCTAAAGCAGCTTTTAGTTAAAAAAAAAAATTGTACTAAAAAGCTGATTTAGAAAACAATAAGAAACCATCCCAAACAAAACCGAAACCTCAATCATTGAATTTGTGCTGTAGGCTATGAACTGTTGGTTGAGTTGGTATTTCATAATGGAAGGATTTACAATTGAACCTCACAAGCTGCTCTTTCCTATAAATTGCTATAAAAATTCACTTTATACAAAATATAAAATAATTACTTAGTTTTAATTTAAGCTCATAAAACTTAGCCTGGAAGGATTCAGCAAGCAAGCCTGGCCTTCTGTGATTAGGTGGTAGGAGTCAGGAAGAGAAAGTGGAATGATTCCTTGCATGTTACATCACCTTCTTTTACCTTTAAAGGAGTAAAATTGTTGGATTCTTCACTCTTTGCTTATTGCAATATGGTATGCCACTTGTTTTTGTCATCTTAGTGGTTGCCAGAGAGGTTTTATTTTATTTTTTTAATCAATAAAATATAGATAATATTTCCTAGATATTTAATTCAAATAAATGAAAAATAATAATTCATAAATTCGATCTATATATTAAAAAAAAAACCCACATCGTTGAGAGGGAAATTAGAATATAATCGATTAAAAATAGAAAAAGTTAAAATTATGACCTACACAAAAGAAGAAACACTTATTGTTTTCTTGAAACTCAACTACATCAACACATAAATTAAAGCTTCATTTAAGATAGTTTTCTTACAGCATTCTAAATTAGCTTTTAGTACAAAATTTTTTTTAATTATGAATTTTTGCACTATAAATCTGCTTTAAAAAGCGATAAGAAATCTGTTCTGAACAAAAATTAAGAAAACACCCTGTGTTCTTTCGCATACAAAATAATTTACCAATATGACGCCATTTAGAAACTTCATTAATGCAATATGAAAATGTTATAATCCTTCAATATGATGTGGTTGGGGCTCGCTTTTTCATCGGTTTGGCTCGTGGCAACCTTTGGTGGTCGTCTTTTGTTCGGTTGATTTGGCTTCTTCGCATTTCACATCACCAAATTGGATGGCATGAGCTTCTCTTTCGGAAAGCTGTAAGCCTCGGTCAATTATTGAGCCCTTAGAATTGAATTTAGCTTCTATTTTCTTTTGTTTCATGTAATTTTTGCTTCGTGTAATCTTTTTTGGTATTTAATGAAATATTTTGTTTGTTCTAAAAAAAATTGTTATAATCCTTCAACCAACTAAAATAGAGCTACACGCACATCAATTATCATAAAAGCAAAATCATAAAAAGCAAAAGATATATGCAACATGAATATAATATTACTTCTTCAATCTCATATAAAACCTTTAGTCGATAGGCATATCACAAAAACCTTTAGAGCTACATGCAACTATTCAGATTATATATGAAATAATTCTTTAATAGATGCTATTCTCTACTAGTGTTATACCATTTTGATATGAATTTTTAGTGTTATTTGAGCATTGAATTTGCACCACACTTTCACACTCTCCAAAAGCTGGTTGCGACAGACAATGATTACTCTTCTTGTTTGGTTGTTGATTTAAAAGTACAAGTTCTTTTTGAAGAAGTTGTACAATTACACTGAATTGCTTCTCTAATTAGGGAGAGATTATTATGTGTGAAGTCCAGATGGAAGAATCATTTGGATTCTGTAAGTGTGTACACAATAAATACACATCAAATATATTGCATGTGTGTTTGTTTGTTGTGTATTTGTTACGTATTTATTGTGTACTATCATATAATCTGGACAGTTCTCTCGTTCGGACGCTGCATGTAATAATTCCTCCAAGTTATGAGAGTTTCGTCTCTCCTTCTCTATGACTAGCGTTAGAGCGTCCTAACTTCTGACAACATGTGACTCATCTTCCAAAAAACAAGTTGCACAATTCAAAATAATTAACCTATATAAGCTTACGTTGAAATTCAAAATAGAATGGATAACTAAAATTTCATTTTAATCAAATTTAAGTATTCACAATATGACCCAAATATTCTCCTTTTCAACCCTGATCTCTATGTTATCTGATTGCCATCTAAAAGTGATGAATTTGTGTTGAAGCAAAATGGATAATAAGTAAATCAATTGTAGCTATGAATCAAATGATTTGGTTTCAATGTCTTTCAATTCAACATGGATTCAAACTTATTTGTACTAATGTAATTCAAACCCAACTATATGTTAGTTGAATCTAAGCTCAATTTAACACATAGTTCTTTGACAAAGTATTTTTTCTATTTCAGCTTTAAGTTCATGTCTTTTTTACTTTAGTTGTGGATGCTCTTACTAGCTAGATATATGCAAGAAGGTGTAGCATTATGTATGTTTTTTATTGATGATATTCTTATCCGTGTCGATAAGACTAGAGATGACGTTAAATGATAACTTGAATTATGGGGGTCAACTTTAAAGTCTAAAGATTTTCATTATAGTATATCTATAACTAAATATATAGAGTGCAATTTTAATAGTAATAGATCTTTTTCAATGCTGTGCTCTGGATGATAAAGTAGGTTGCTCAACACGATATTGGTGCAATCCAATTATGAAACTATACATATGGATGTTCTTCTTGATCACCTAACTATAGATGGAAGCCTCTCCCCTACTACAATTTTGGGGTGTTTGCCCATCCCAATTCTCAAATTGCTTACTTTTTATATACCTCACTTCTACAAGTTTTATTTGATTTTTAAGAGCTATATCACTAAATTGTATTTTGTTTGGCTACCTTTCTTTCTTTGGTCTTTTTGGCCTCCTATTTTGGCCGTCACTCTAATCTTTTCCCCTCTTTTATGTGGTTTGAGGTACTATGGCATTAAGTTGTAATGTTTCATCTCCTTCCATTAATTATATCAAGCTTAAACTGTCACCCTTCCCAAAAAAAATTTATATTGAAGATAATTTCCTAGTTGAGATTATATATTAAATTTGTTATACAATTTGATTTCTAATATAATTTATATTTATTTATTAAATATATCATATTATTTAAAATAAAAATTTTATGAATTTAAAGAAAAAAGCAGCTCACCTCGTATATGTCAAGAAGATCCCCTAAATCCCACAAGAAATCCTGCCAAGTTACTGTGCACTCGACGCCGCTCACGTCGCCTCCCACGAATCCTGCTCAAATCCCGCTCTCGATCACTTTTCTCCAACGTCTTTAAAAGCTAACTGAGCGGACACCTCCAGGGCTCCCTCCATTCGCAATCCATGCACGACCAAACTCTCCCCGTCGCTGCTTCCCATTTCTGCGATCTCCACTCAGTCGCAGACTTACCCTCTCACACAAACAGAGAGAGAGAGAGAGAGAGAGAGAGAGAGAGAGAGAGAAGTGCGAGAGTTATAAGAAACATCAAGATTTTTATGTGAAACTCCTGAAAAGGAAAAAACCACGAGGGCTTGCCCAGTTGGAAAATCTACTAATATTTACAGTTGATTATATGTGATGCCCTTCATCGAGAGAAATCATTGGCTTATTTGTAACAAATATTCATCATATAAAGTTCAATACATAGTTGGAGTTGGAAGAATCTAGTGATAAGAGAGTTATTCCCAGGAGAGTGTTGGCCTTCTTGTTTGGTCGGTTGGATCATAGTCAGCGGGTGACAGTGGCGGAGGGACCATAGCCGATGGGTGACAGTGGTCAGAGGGACTGTAGTTGGTGGTCGAAGGGATCATAGTCGGGGAAGTGAAGATTGGGCTTCACTTTTAATATATATTTAATGTTGATACGTCGAAAAAATTATCTTCATGCGCATTGAATCTCTAGGTATATTCAAGTTAAAAATTTTTGAAATTAAATTTAGGACCATCTGAACAACACTTTAACCAAACCTATAGTCAATTGTACGCCTTGTTAGAAAAAGAAATCCAACGAATTCAAATGGTCACTATGAGCCAAAGAGTCCAATTTGGGGCCCCAGGTATATTTGAATGTTCAAGATAAAATAGATGACCAAATGATATGCAAAATAGCCATGCTTAATAGTTGAATCGAGTGGCTCGACAGACAATCCAACAAGCCCAAGATTGCTTAATTTCTAAACATCATGTGGGACCTATGCTTGATGAAAAACTCTATAATTGAGGGAATCAAATATGTGCATTCGATGGATTACTCTGAATTTGCTCCTATCTTCTTCATATGTTTGCTGAGCATGTCATCACAAAAATATATAAATAAACCCTCACTTCTCACATGAAGAGGGGGCTTGGACATTTGCAAGGTTGGGACCTCTTGGCTGGAGATGAGAGAGAGCTCTGGCTTCAAGGATCTGGAGCTCAACCAGCACCATCGCCGACGAACTTCAGTCGACCACCTCCGGACCACGCCGTATATCGATTGTCGTCGAACTACTGACTGTATCAAAAAATCGTTCGGTCGTCGGCCATTGTTCTGGACCATAACCAGCCGCCGATCACCGTCGACTTCCGCTCGACATAGTCAAGCCACAGGACCGCCACCAGACCTGCTTGATCAACTGCCATCGACATGGACTTTCGACCACCGTGGCCCCTTGAACACGGTCTTCCTGTCAAACTACGATCCCTTCAACCACTCTTCACCCCCCCCCCCCCCCCCCCAGACTTACCATCCATCCAACTACTATCGCTTTGCCCAACTACGGCCCACCAACTTATGGTCCCACTGGAACCACCGTTTCCTACCAACCACGGTAACCTCTAACCCTTAGCAGCCCACCAACTACGGTCCACTCGAGACCACGAGTCGCATGCGGACCATGGTCCCTTCAACCTCTGTATCCCGCCAACTACGGTCCCTATGCCCCTCCATCGCCCACCGAGTTATGGTATCTATTGCCCTCTATCAACCCACCGGACATATAATCCCTCCACCCTCCGAACCGTCGATTATAGTTCCCAACGCCCCTCCGTCGATCTATGTTCCCTTTGTTGCCTACGACTAGGTCCCTCCGCCCACCGTCGCGCGACTACATTCCCTCTGACCACCGTCACTCACTTACTACGGTTCACCCCGACTAATGTTACTCGCCACCATGATCCCTCCGACCTCAATCCCCCAATCCCCCCCCCCCCCCCCGGGCGACTATTAGTCCACTTCCGACCACCAGTCGTCCGATGATCCACAGTGCCCTCTGACCATCCATCACCATTGATTAGTCTCCCGTCCTCGACCATCATCGTTCCTGCTGACTATAGTCCCCTCGACCCACTCTTCAACCCGCCCCATGCCACGATCCCCTATACCTTAAGTCAACCCGACTATTATCCCTTGACCTCCATCTTCCTCGAC
>NW_021318693.1:4270248-4315191 GCF_001605985.2 Dendrobium catenatum
CTGCTTATAGACTCATTGATATTATTGATTCTGCATTGTATTGACTTGCTGCATTTGATTTATTGATAGGGTAGATTGAGATTTATCATATTGCTTTTTCGATTGATTTTATTGACTAGATAGCATTGATTTGATTTGACTGATTGATTCGATATCGACTGATTTGACGGATTGATTGAGTTTCTTCTGGGTATGGATTTCTTCGAGATTGACGTGTATTGATTGAGCTAGATTTATCGATTTGCCTACTACTGCATTGACTGGTTTTATTGACTATGGATTTCCGTATTGCATAGACTCATTGACCATTGACTGATATGGATTTGATTGATTGACATGCATATTGATAGCATCGCCGTGTTTTGATTTCAGTTATAGGTATTAGGTGACCTGCTGGGCTTTGTAAAACTCATTATATGTGGTTGATATTTTCAGGTCAGGGCAAGGGAGCAGAAGATAGGAATTGATCCGGTTCTACAGGTTTTAGTTCTTTTGATGATTTTGATTCTTTTGTACTCAGGACAGGATAGATTTCAGTACTTGTGATTGTAGTGTAGTTCCTGAGTATTATACATGAACTTTTGAGATATGAATCGACTTGTATATGGATGTTTTTAATATTATAGATTTTTGTTAGACTGTTATTAATTGAAGGCTATAGATGACTCTGGTAAATGGCCGGTGAATTGACATTCTTTCCAAGTTAGATCTTGGGGCGTGACATGTCCAAACCCCCTCTTCATGTGAGAAGTGAGGGCCTATTTAGAGATTTTTGTGAATGACATGTCCTGTAAATATAGAGAAGATCAAGAGCAAATTTAGAGTGCTCCATCGGACGACACATATTGATCCCCTCAATCATAGAGTTTTCATCAAGCATTTATGTGCCCAAATGATGTTAGAATTAAGCAATATTGGGCTTGTTGGATTTGTCCCATCGAGCCACTAGATTCAACTATAAGCATGTTATATTTGCATATCATTTGGTCATCCATTTTATGCTTTGAAAATTTCAAATATACTTTGGGACCCCAATTTGGACTCATTTGGGCTCATAGTGGACCCATTTTGGTGTTGTTGGATTCTTTTCTACAAGGCGTATAATTTGACTATAGATTTGTTGAAATTGTAGTTTGGATGATCCTAAATTTAATTTCTAACTTGAATATATCTTGAGATTCATGCGTATCAAGACAATTTTTGATGATATATCAACTTTAAATATATATTATAAGTGAAGCCCAATCTTCACTTTTATTTTAAATTATATTACCAATAGTCCAATAGCTATTTAATGTTAATTTTATTTATTTTTTATGATTTCGTTATAACGATTAATTTTTATCTTTTTTATACAAGAATTAATTTTCTCATTTTTTAAAAAATTTAAAACAACTTAATTTTTTTATAAAAATTTCTCAACTTTATGCGACTAATCTAAAACTATATCCGGCCCCACCTAATAATAACAATTGCACGGGTAGTTTTAGTTTTAAATTTTTAATGCTGGAAATATGCCAGAATGCCTGATGCGCCCATCTCCCCCTGAAACTCTGCTTGGTTGTTCACTCCAGTGTAGCCAGTCTTGTAGCGCTCATGTTGCGATGCTTTCCCACTTTGTAGTCCAGTCCATAGTGTCTTGCGCGAAGCTCGTCCTGCCATTTCTTTTATGGTCTGTCTTTCTCGTCGCTTCGTTTCTGCTTCTGGTGCGAGTTCCTGGGATTTTCCTCTTGCTGGAGAAGTAGATGGCTTGGATTTTTGGGCTGGTCTTCTTGCTTCTTTGTCTCAGCACTGCTTCAAAAGCTCAGATGCCCGGTAAGCCTGCTTTGTAGGTTGAGTGAGGAGGGTTTATGAGATTTTGCTGTTTGGTGGTGGAGTGGTTTGGATGTTTCCAGGTGTTTTAGGTTTTTATGTTTGAGTTAGGAAGAGTTGGGTTTCAAGTTGTGAATCAAAATGTAGAATCTTTGTGGTTATAGAGTGGAATAGAGTTTAAAAGTAGGATAATTTGAAGGCATTGGTTAGCTTCTTGAATGATGTAGAACTATGACGTTGGTTGGTTGCCTGATTTGGGAGAAATAGCTAAATGGTTCGTTTCAAGATGAAAAATTCAATTATAGGTTTTAACTTGTTGGTGTGTTTTGAGTAGAGGGTTACTTGTTTGTTAAGAATAATGATTTCATAAAAAAATGGTTGCGTTTTGTGTGTGGATATTTGAGTTGGTAGTAACATTAGGGAATACTGTAAGGTGATGAGATTGGTGAATAAGGGTACCTGAAGATTACTTTCTGGGAACCATTTTGAAATTTAACTAATAAAATTTACACATGTTTTTTCTCGAGTTGGATTCTATCCTTCTTTCAGTAAAATCCATTGCTTCATCTTAAATTCCATGTAACTTGAAGCACTACATTTGAAAAGGTTTCATTGGCCTTCCATATTTTTTAAGTCATAGTTGTTTTTTTGCTTAAATTATTTACTCTTTTTAATTGCATTCTGCGAATTCTTTTGGTAGTATTGCATTTGCTTTGGTAAAATAGATTTAGCTTTGCTCGAATATTTACATTCCTTAAGTTTGAATAAATTGCCAGAATGGCGGGCAAGGCCCTCTTAGAAGGTGGCCAGTTCTCTCACAGAAGCATGCTGATAATTGAATTTTTACTTTCTCCCTAAATTCAATGTATTACAGGGCATTTATCAACTTAACACTTGATATTTTTGGATTTTCATTACTCCTTATTAAGCTATACAATCAAAGATTGTAGGAATCAGAGAAGTCTACATCTTTATTTCAATAATCCTAATGCTATTTCAAATATGCTTATATAAAGGCAAGAGGATAGAGCAATATGGAAAGTACAATAAATGAGAGAATACCCTCCATAATAAGGATATATCACAATAATTAATAGTATAAATTTCTAATAAAATTTACGATATCTGATAAAATTAATATGATATGATAGCAAAACAATTCTAATTCTAACAAAAGATAATAGCATCTTGGTTAAGGAAAGATGTAGATGCTACTTTGAGAAGTTATTAAAAAATAATTTTGAGAGATAAGTAATTTTAGAAAAGCATAATGAACAAAATAATAAGATACATTATAGAGTGATCTGAAAAGTAAATGGAGTTATATCTAGAGAATACTTATTCTGATAAACTTTACGTTTAAATGAGATAACAATTGGAATTTACAGAGTTATGTGGGTATTGCAATGGTTTGGTTATCAAATCTTTTCAATAGAACTTTGAGTGCTAAGAGGATGCCAAATAATTGGAGAAGAAGTATTTTGACACTAATGTTCTAGAATAAAGAAGACTTTTCAAGATTTTTCTGTTATAAAAGAATAAAAACCTTGGAAAAATCACATCATTTTCAAATAGTTAATTTGGTTTTACACCAAAAAGATTATTTCGACCATGTATCTTTTTGTTAGACAATCAAGATAAAAAAAGTTAGAGCAAAAATAGTCTTCTTTTGTGTTCAGCAAAAGGCTCAATTGTGTTCCTTCTACAAAAGTCATAAAACTCCAAGTCATTGACAATCTTCAACATCTTAATATTCTTTAATGTTCGCTTATCAGTTTGTGCCTTTCACTTTTGAAATACATCAATTATATCATTTTTTTTTTCTATTTGACCATATAAACCAGTTGAGTAATTATTTATATAGGTAAGCATGCATTTAGATTCACTCTTATATCTAACACTAATAGAACCACATATGCTAGAATTGAATATTGTCCGAGATGCCCTACCTTGAATAATGATCTACAAAGGTAAGCATGTATCTAGATTCAAACTCTGAACTAACTGATACGCCTTGGAGGCAAAAACAATGAATAAACAATGGAAAAACTGCATAAATACTAATAATAATGACTGTTTTTGGATTATAACATTAATTTGAAAGCAAGATACATGCAATTTACAATTCGAGAGGTAGACCAGCTCTCCCAAACAACCTAGACACCGCTAGAAAGCCCTCAAAGAAAAATCTGCAGCAAACATAAACAAAGATCTGCATAAAAAATAAATAAACCTAAACTTAGTCTTAAATAAGATCTCATCCTTCCCTCCTAAATCAACCCCTCGTTCCTAATATATTTCCCTCTTTTATTTGAAATTCAATTAGGAAATCCTTTCCTAATATATTTCCCTCTTCTATTTGAAATTCCATTAGAAAATACTTTTCTAATTGATCCTCTCCTAACATAATGAATTAATTCTTTGTTGGGCCCTGCCAAATCAGTCGAAATCCCCTCCTTGGATTCCACCCCTTCTTCCTAGGCTACTATATCAATACTCCCCTCCAAATCCTCAAGGTGGAATGAAGGGAACTGTTGCTGAATAATCTAGTAAGACTCCCACGTGGCCTTGTGCTTCGGTCGATCCTTCCACTTGATCGACACTTCCTCGCTTCCTGTTGCACCCTGTAGCACTCCTTCGATCTCCAATGATTCCAACAACACCTCCATGTCGTCCATCAAGGTCGGGGGAAGTGTAGAAGACATAATGTGCTCTCCTATCACTCGTCGCAATTGGGATACATGAATCACCGGTTGGATGGGTGATGATGGTGGTAACTGTAGGCGGTATGGCACGGCCCCGATGTGCTCTACTATCTCCGTGTCACGATCTTTTGCCTGTAGGGACGGAGCTTCAATAAACCCGGTCCCCCACATCAAATTGAATGTCTCTTCTTTGTGCATCTGCCTTCATTTTCATAATTTGTTGAGCTCTCAACAAATGCCTATTTAGTTCCCCCAAGATCCTGTCTTTGTCCTCAAAATATTGTTCAACCAAAGCCACTAGTGTATTGCCTTGTCCATAATATATCATGTGAGATGGATCTCTTCCATATAACATTTGAATGGTGTAGTCTGAGCTGCCGAATAATAGAAAGTGTTATACCAATACTCTATCCAAGCCAACCATTTCTCCCATAATTTTGGTGTATCCGATATAAAACATCGCATATACGTCTCCACATTACGGTTGACCACCTTTGTCTATTCGTCCGTCTAAGGATGATAAGCAATACTCCTTTTAGAACGGTCCTTTCCATTTTGAATAGTTCTCTCCAGAATTGGCTAAGGAAGATCATGTCTCGATCCGATACAATCGATTGCGGGACCCTATGTAATCTCACCACCTCCCTAATGAAAGACGTTGCTACTGATATTCTTGTATAGGGGTGGCAAAAAAGGGAATGAAATGGGCATACTTACTCAATTGTTTCACTATCACCATTATCGTAGTATATCCTTCTGACTTTGGCAGCCCTCAATGAAGTCCATTCTCACTTCCTCTTACACCTTTTCTGGCAGAGCTAACGACTGGAGGATCCCCCCCTGTTGACATCACTAAATTCTTGTGCCTCTGACATATATCACAACAAGCCACCATGTTCTCGACATTCTTCTGCATACCCTCCGAATACAGCTTTGTAGAGAGTCGTGCCGCGATGTCTTTTTGACCATAGAATGCCCCCTAATGGTTGTTTCAAGAAACTCTTGAAGTAGCACAAACCACCCATAATAAAGCAACTTTTGTCCCACTACTGAATATCTCAAATGGCTGTCCTTATTTCCTGCTAGCTCCTCCCTAATTTTCCTCAACCCTTCATCCTGTTCGCTTCTCTCCCCAGTGCTTCCTAGTCAACCACAAAGGGCATATATAATGCCATCATCTGCATGCACCTGGATAAACTATATGCTTCTTTGTTTTCAACTCCAGGTTGATATTGAATTTCGAAGTCATAGCCTAATAACTTGGAAGGCCATATTTGATGCTCCTCAGTGACCATTCTATGCTCCAACAAGTACTTCAGACTCCTATGGTTAGTTCTAACGATGAAATGTCTTCTCAATAAATAAGGCAGCCATTTTTGAATGGCCAACATGATTTCCATCAGCTCCATCTCATAGCTGACTTGAGCCTTGCTTTGGCCATCAACATCTGGCTGATATAGGCCACTGGTCTATGGTTCTGCATAAGTACAACTCCCAAGTCAAAACCCGAGGCATCTATCTCAACTAAAAAAGACTAGCTGAAATTTAGAAGAGCTAATATGGACACACTAGTCATAGCCTTTTGTAACTCCTCAAAAGCCTTGGTGGCAGACTCTCCCCACTTAAAGTTGTCCTTTTGAGCTGTTCCATCAACAGCCCCATTATAGAACTATAGTCTTTCACAAATTTTTGATAGTAGCATGTAAGTCACAAGAATTCTCTTAGCTCCTTTAAAGTCTTGGTTATGGGCCACCCGAGCATGGCCTCAATCTTACTCTGGTCTGCTATCACTCCCTCCTGAGATAGCACGTACTCTAAATACTCCACCATGGGTTGGTCGAAAGAACACTTCTTCTGATTGGCAAACAAAGAGTGCTCTTTTAAGGTAGATAATACAACTCCTAAATGCTCCAAGTGCTCCCCTTCAGACTTTCGATATATCAATATATTGTTAAAAAATACCAACACAAACCTTCGTAGGTAGGATTGGAATACCCTATTCATCAGAGACTGGAAGGTGGCCGGTGTGTTGGTGAGGCCAAAAGGAATAAAAAAGAACTCATAATGTCTCTCGTGCGTTCGAAAAGCTGTCTTGTGGGTGTCACTTGATTGCATTCTGGTCCGGTGTTATTTGGATTTCAAGTCGATCTGGAGAATATCACATATCCATGCAACTCATCTAACAACTCATTAATGGCTGGTATGAGAAACTTATCTGGTACAATTTCCTTATTCGAGGCATGGTAGTCTAAACATAACCTCCAGCTTCTATTCTTCTTCTTCACTAACAATACAATACTAGATAAAAGACTTACATTGGGCTTGATAATTTCAGTATCAAGCATCTCTCTAATCAGTCTCTCAATCTCATCCTTCTGGACCCGATTGTAGCAGTATGGCTGGACGCTAATGGGAGAGACTCCTTCCTTTAGAACGATAGAGTGCTCGTAGTCACGAGGGGGTGACAATCCCTGGGGAAGCTGGAATATCTCCCTAAACTACTGAAGAAGTGGTTGGACCATGTCTGGAATGTCCTTTACATCTTCTTTCTCTCCTCCCTCTAGACTCTAAAGCTCCACGAAGAATCCCCCTTCTTCCCCTTCTAGGGTACGAACCTGGGATTTCAAAGAAACCATTGCTTTGGACAATTTGGGGTCTACCTTAATTACCACCTTTCTTTCCTCTACCCAAATCTTCATAACTAATGTATTCCAGTTTATCTTGGTCTCCCCTGAAGTTTGTAGCCACTTCATTCCCAGAATCAAATCAGTACTCCCCAACTCCAAAGGAAGAAAATCCTCGGTGATGTGAATCCCCTGCAACTCTTCCATTAAGCCTGACATATCCCTTTGCTCTTCTCCACCTTTCCTGTGCCTATCATCACTCTAAAATTACCTGTGTCTAACCGCTGATTTTATAAGAATTTGTGGGTAGCCCACTATCCACTAGGATCCCCTCACCTTTATAGTGTGATTCGAGGTAAATCCCACTACCGAGTTCAATGAAACTTCAGTAACCTTCAAGTTTATAGGCTCTTCTTTCTCTTTTTCTTTCCTCTCTGCCTCTACCTCTGCCTCGTACCCCACCTCCTCATTACACGCCAAGAGAATATGCAAGGTACTATTTTTGCATCTATATCCTGGTGTAAATTTCTCGTTGCATCTGTAACATAACCCTTTTGACCTCCTGTACTGTACCTCTGCCTACGTGAGGCGCTAGAAATGGCTTTCCAGATGAATTCTGGCACTCTTTTCATTTGGCACTTCTCTCTAAAAAGACACCGTTTGGGTTCTCGGTGCCAGGATCGTGGAGATATTCTTGTAAGTGCATCCTATGTTGTTGCTTTTGCTGGCCTTTTTTTCTCTAATGTTTCTCTTCCACCCGTTGTGCCAGTTCAATCATCTCCCTTAGCTCCCTTGTCCTCAACACCCTGAGTTTTGCTCGTATGTATTCTTTTAGGCCCTTTATGTAATTCCCCTCCAAATCTTCCAAAAAAATTCCCCTCAGCCTATTCGATAGCAGCTTAAAATTTTCTCGGTACTCAATGATTGTCCTCTCCCGGGTCAAGGCATAAAATTGCTCGTGTAGGTCTCCTTCCCGGATGGCTCGAAAACGGTTAAAAAATCCCTCTTTAAATTCTCCCCATGAATGGAGCGGGTACCTCGCCTCCCTCCACTGAAACAAAGCTAAGGCTTTGCCCTCCAAACATAGCCCTGCTGCCATGAGCTTTTCCCCCTTCGTAAGCCCATTGATAAAGAAGTAATGCTCCACCTGATACACCCATCCTTGAGCATCTTCCCCTTTAAAAATTGGCATTTTTAGCTTCTTCACCCTAGCATTTTCATCCCAATTTCCTCTCCCATTATCATCCCTCCCACCTGCGTATCGTGGGTGAGAATCCCACCTATCTTCCTTTCGTCCCCAATAGTGGTCGGTCACCCCACCACCTCCATCACAAAACTCCCTTCCTGCTGTCCCCCCATCTGAAGATCCTATTACACCCCTATCAGAGCCCTAGGAGGTATTTCTTGGTGAAAAAAACTCCCCTCGTCGAACTCTTTCAGTTCGACTGCTTTTCCTTTGGTTGTGGTCAAGGGAATCTTGATTGAATTTGGATTAGGGTTGGCCATTGAAACTACTGGTGGAGTTTTTGTTTGCATCTCCAAGATCCTTCTTAACATCTCCTCCACCCCTCCAAATCGATTTTCCATACGGTTTTTTATAGATGAGAACCTTTCTTCCATGGTAGCGAGCTTCTCCCCCATGCTGTTTTTGAATTGCTTCATCTCGCCGTCCAACGTCTTCACATGCTTTGCTGCCATTCATGGTTCTACGTTCCAAACCTAAAAAAAACAGCACAAAAAACAGCAAACTGGAGGAGATATGCAACAGAAATTTTCAAGGAGAACAAAGATTTTGGTCCAGGACACCACTCTGATACCAATTTAATACACCTTGGAGACAAAAATAACGAACAAACAATAGAAAAACTGTAGAAATACTAATGACTGATTTTGAATTATAACTTCAATTTGAAAGCAAGATATAAATGATCTACAATTCGAGAGGTAGATTGACTCTCCCAAACAACTTAGATGCCGCTAATAAGCCCTCAAAGAAAAAGCTACAGCAAACAGAAATAAAAATCTGCATAAAAAACAAATATACCCTAAACTTAGCCTTAAACAAGCTCTCCTACTTCCCTCCTAATTCTGCCCCCCCTTACCTAATATTTTTCTCACTTTTATTGGAAATTCAATTAGGAAATCCTTTCCTAATTGATCCTCTCATAACATAATGAATTTATTCCTAGTTGGGCCTCACCAAATCAACCGAAATCCCCTCCCTGAATTCAGCCGCTTCTTTCTGGGCTGCTGCATCGCTAACCCTAGTAGGATCTTGTAAGTTAGAATGAATATTCTCCAAATTAACTTTGATCCTATGAACTATAATAAGGAACTTTAATTTTTGATGTTTTCCCGAAGCATAATGCTCACAAAACTCTAAAGCTCCAGTCCTCTAATCACAAAACAAGCTTCTCTTGCTCAACTCAAACATATGCCATAACCCTAATCACATCTTTTGTGTAAGATGTTGAGGCATGATTTGTCACTATGTTATCTTGAAGAAAGAACGGGTTCTTAAGTTTCATTGTTCATATCAAATCATGGAGCTCTAAAAGCTTGTAATACTTCACTTTTTGTAATGTATTTACCC
Organism: Dendrobium catenatum; assembly: GCF_001605985.2. Taxonomy (NCBI): domain Eukaryota; kingdom Viridiplantae; phylum Streptophyta; class Magnoliopsida; order Asparagales; family Orchidaceae; genus Dendrobium; species Dendrobium catenatum. The sequence goes on from NW_021318693.1 coordinate 4,279,983, forward strand.
GTGTTGTAGTCTAAATGCTTCAAACAGAAAATATTTTTCAAAGCTAGAGCATGTCTCACCTTTGTCAAAATTCTCACAATTCCATCATATGTTTTGATCTAAGTTGCTCCTACCCAGCAATTTCTTATGTTATTTCATCGCCCATAAGGGCATTTTTACCATCAACAGAAATGTTAGAAGAGAAATATTTTTTGTGGGTCAAATGATATGAAAATCTTGAATAAAAAAATCTAATCTTCAGAAAAAGAAACATTTTGATGTTTAGCTATCAAAAATAGATCGACGCTCTTTTAGAGCTAGACTTGTCCTTCTTTTCATCCTTTTCCTTTAGCCCTTGCAGTAATTTGCGATCAAATTGTAATATCCAAATTTATTGCAGCAGTGATTCAGAATTTATTCCTAAACTATAATTTTGATCTTTCACATTCTTCCTTTGTTTTTCTAAGTTTGTCTGTTTCCTTATAATTAATCCCTTATTCGGGCTTTCACATTACACCCTTGTCTTCGACTTATGTGTTAGAAAATTTAACCTCACCTCCATCATGAAGATAGTCTTTCCTATATAAGAAGTGGGTAATAATGGTCATAAGAGGGTGTTAAATAGCATAATAAGTTAAAAGCGTTATCCTCTTTAATCTTTTATCCATTTTTTCTAGATTTAATAAAAGCTTGTTATAGGCATCTAATTGCTCTTGCAGTGATATACCGTCTTTTATATGAAATGCAAACAATTGTTCTTTAAATAGAGATATTTTATGATTAACTTTGTCTTGTAAAGAGATTCTAACCTTTTACCTGTATATTGTACGGTATTATGACCCACTACATTGTGAAAAGTATTGTCTCCAAACTGAGGATAATCGAATAATGGGCTTTCTGATCCATTTCTCCATTTTCATTTATGTCAGTTAGGGAGTCCTTCCCCTTCCAAACTATGAAAACCCTAGGAGAAGTGATCATTTGGAGATCTCTCAATTGCTTGATTTATGAAGGGAGCCAAAAAAATCCTTATACATGAAGAATCCCTTGATGTTTATATGTGATTGAATGTTAGATCGCTCTCTCGAAATCGCTATTATTGCATTTTATTGTTAGCTAACTTATCACCTTCTTTAGTGTGCTTTTCCCCTTTCATTAGCTCTGTCACTTTCTTTTGTTTGCTTATTCGCTTGATCGCCTCTTGATCATACACTTTGGTAAGCTACATAATCAGAAGTTATTGAAGATTATAATCAAGTTTAAGAGGGATTGCAAAAAAATGCTCTTGCTTATTTGATATAATTTCACAATATGATATTTATTAATCTGTGGAAGAGATATAAATGCGTATCACAAGAATTGATATGATGTGCAGTGTGAAATATCGTTTGTTAAAGACTTGTTGAAGTTATTAAGATACATATGGTTGAGCATTGACTAGTATTATAAATTTTTATCAAATAATAACATTATTGATATCAAATTCATTTATTTTTATATTCTTATGCTTGCAAAGGATATTTAAAGCAATTTGTCATAGTTTAGGGCTTTAGGTTTTTTATTTATGACAATTCTTATCAGTTCCCCATCTACTAAAATAAGTGAAAATTTTTAAAGAAAGTATTTAGAAGATGGATGTTTTAGAATTGGTGGAATAAAGACCAAGTATAAATGTAATTTTAGTTGGTGTGATACTAATAATTTTGATGCTATCTCATTAGAAGATAAAGTGATGCCTAGGAGTAATAAATTTAAATATAAGGAAGAATGATAATATAAATGAGGATATTACTGCTAAATTTGTAAATTTGTGGCCATGTGGTTAAAATGGAGAAATGCCTCAATTATTATGCAATTAAAGGATATCATCAGATTTATATGTGAATTTTATAGAACTGCAATTATGTTGTAGATGTATGAATCCAAGTTTTGCCTCAATAAAAAAATGGTTGATAGTTGGATTAATTATGGTGAAAATAAGAATATTTTGATGGATGCATTGCAAAACTAAGAATGATAAATTAAGGAATGATTGTATTAGTAAAATAGTTGGAGTGATATTTAGTGAAGATAGACATTTAAAAATGGATTTAGGTAGTTTGGACATATACAATACAACAACAACAACAAGCCTTTACCCATTATGTGGGGTCGGCTACCTGAATCATTTTTCTCCATTGTGTCCTGTTAAGGGTTAAATTCTCATCTAAATCTTATAAAGAAAGTTCATTTCTAATATTTTCTACCACAGTCTTTTTAGATCTACCTTTACCTTTCTTAACATAAGTCAAATCTAATAAATCTATAAAAAAAAAATCTAATACATCTACTTTCCCAATCGGGTCATCAGAAGGCGCCTTTTTATGTGACCAAATCATCTAGGGCGACTCTCTCTAATCTTATCTTCCATTGGAGCTACTCTAATATTTTCACGTATGTGCTCATTTCGTATTTTGTCTTTAAGAGTAAAGCCACACATCGACCTAGCATCCTCATCTCTACAACACATAACTTAATATTATGCTTCTCTTTTAATGGCCAACATTTTGCACCATAAAGCATTGCAGTTCTCACTACCATCTTATTGAATTTTCCCTTAAGTTTGTGAGGGAGTTTTCTATCACATAACAAGCCCGATGCATTCCTCCATTTCAACCATCCAACTTGAATTCTACTTATAATATCCCCATTTATTTCACCATCACTCTGAACAATATACCCAAGATATCTAAAACTTGTGCTCTTATTAATGACTTGATCGCCCAAAGTCACAATCCCCCCACTAGATTTATTAATTATTATTATTAAAACTACACTTCATATATTCAGTTTTTAGACCTACTTAAACGAAAGCCTTTGGACATATACAATGAAGGGTAAAAATTACAATAATTAGCTGGGTAGACAGAATTAGTTTTTTATGATCAGAAAAGGGCAGTGATGGAACTAAGAAAACTTAAAGTGAATGAAAAATGAGAATTCATAAAGCTAACCCCATATAGTTGACATAAGGATGATATGCTTATATGCATTTGCAACAAATGGAACTTGACGATATCACTAGATGAAGACATTATTTTTTTCAATAGGATTTTGTTAATTTGTGATATCTTCTTTCCTTTTTTTTATCTTTTTTGTTTTATTCTTTGAAACTTACCATGATCCTTTTCATCAACATTTGTTGGTGGTCTTTCAATTTAGGTCGACCTTGATAATTTTTTTTAAGACCATATTATGAAACTAGAACATATGATATAAAATTCATACTTGTGTTTGAATCCATGGTCTCAATAAAAATAGCGACAAAACGAAAAATTGCTAAAAAGTATAACTTATTAGGATATCTTCTTTTTTTCCCTTTCTTTCTTTGCTTCTTGCTTATAGCTTCGAGTTTCACTCAATGGGGAAAAGAAGTAATGATTCGAATCAATAGGAGAGGCCACCTAGTCTACTCTTTATATAGAAGGCCATTACCATCAAAATAATTAGGTTTCTCTATAGACCACGTTTATTAAAGTTCAGGCACACAATTTTTCAAAATTCAGGCTCAATTTATTAGACCACATTTATTGGTCTATTATAGTCCATTTAAGAAAATTCTTATAGTTCTTAAGCTGAGAGAAAAGGTGAAGCTATTTGATCGCCAATTTGTTTTATTTTTTCTATTTTATAAATCAGGCTTTTTGAGTTTAGATTGCGGAGGGACAGAGAAGCATACTGATTCTCTCGGTCTCTTGTGGACTCCTGATGACCAAACTACCTTGGGTGGAACTGTTGCCATATCTACACCAGAAGAGGCTCGCATGCAATACAGAACAGTGCGATACTTCCCTGCAGATGATAATAAGTACTGCTATACATTGCAAGTGCAGAATAGAACTCGTTACCTTGTAAGAGCCACGTTCTTGTATGGAAATTTTGGCACAAGTGATGCCTACCCTACATTCGATATCTCTCTTGGTGCTTCTTACTGGTCAACAATTGTTATATCTGATGAAAATACCATTGAAGTTGAGGAGTTAATTTTCTTGGCTACATTGCCAACAGTGAGTGTTTGCTTATCTAATGCTACCACCGGGCAACCATTTATTTCAACACTTGAGCTCCGCCAGTTCAATGGCTCGCTCTATTTCACAACTGTTGAAACTCAGTATTTTCTCAGTCTTTCTGCAAGAATAAATTTTGGTGCTGAGAGCAATTATTCAGTCAGGTGCGTTTATTTTATGTAAGAGATTTTTTTTTCTTTGACATCGCTTACATTTTGCTCTTATTTAATGAACTAATATTGAAGTGATTTGATCAGCTTGAATACTGAAACTGCCTTTCTATCTTAAAACATAAGATTCTGTCTGCTCTACTTCTAGGTAGCAGTTATATTTTCCATGAAAATTTTGTGAAGGAAACCATCTTCTTTTGTCATTCATGGTATATCAATTCTCCATTTCTTAGCTGAAACTATCACTGTTTTGAAGGCAAATTTCATTTTCTTGCATTATTTACTTGATTGACGCAGGATTCATAGACAGATACATATAGAAATTATTCTCAAGATCATCCATATGCCTCAAAAGGGTTGGTTTTCTAGCATCGTTTTATCTGCTAAGCAGTTTTTATAATCTAATTTGTGGTTCTTCAAATGCTTTGATATCTCTTATTGGATTTATGTATATTAAATTCTTCATGTCGGCATCGAGGCATGATGTTGCTTCAGATTTTGAGTTTGGCAAACAAGGTGATCAAAAAGTCCATGTCCTAGGTTTTCTTATGTACTGAAATCTATTTGTTGTGATGACTATTTCATAGAAATTGAGGTTTCACATCGCTTTTCACATGCCTGACTGCATCTTTCTCATTTGCTTCATCAAGCTAAACATTAGATGTAATCACTCTTACGTGCTAATCAAAACTCATATTGAGACCATTGATTTTGTAAATAATTGCATGATTTACTATTCTTGTGGCCTGCTAGGCTAATATTAGGCTATGGCCGTATTGTTATCTTGGTAACATTCTTCAACTGGCTGTAGTAAGGACATTACAAGGTCAGGAACTTTAGAGGAGAAAACGGTAAAGTTTACAATGAAATTGAATGGTGAATCTATTTGCTTTTTCCAAGTGAAATACTACATGCTGTTTTTCATTACAACTTGGGTAGTATGCAAATGTTTGATTGCACGATAGACATAATGAAGCAAATTTTGGTCTCTTAATAGCTTTTTAACTCTTTGAATGTCTAACACTATAGATGGATGATCATTAGTGACAAAAATCATTTTTATATGCAGTAGACAACATTTACACAACCTTTATGTTGGTTTGTAGTGTTTGCGCATATCATTGATGGCTTAATAGTTTGCAATTTGTCGTTTTGTTATAATGTAGATATTCCTTGGATTCTAGGGGGCATTTTTGAAGTAGGGTATCATCTTACACACAATTAACCAAAAATTTGGTCTAAAACTCCCTAGATTGTTCACTCTTCTGGAAGCTTCCAACTACAAAGTGAATTAGATAAGTTAAAAGAAATTTAGTCTTGTTGGATTAGAAAGGATCTCACTTGGTCTTCTTTAAGAATGGTTGGCTTGTTAAGTGAGGGATCTCTCTTTCACTTCACTCAATGCCTAAGCCGTTTTACTTTCAAACTCATTGAAGTTGTTCACGCTCTAAAGAGCTCAGAATGAGTAATGAGTGAATAAACCCACTTTATCTTTGTATAGGTTGAGTGAAAGGGTGCTTAAGAATATGATTGTTAAAAAAATTATTTTAGTGGTTTTGGTAATGCCACATTAGTTTTCATAGTAATGTTGGAGGTGTATTCGATTGATGCAATCCTATATGCATTTTGGATAAGTTAGGTAGGCCTTCTTTCTTGCTGATTGAATAAGTTAATGTGCTCCCGTCCGATCGAGCCAGCCTTTAGCCCAATGCAAATAAGTCGTCTGACTCCACCCAATTACTCCTAATCGATCAACCCCGTACAGGTGAACAAGGCCTTTGATCCCTCCGGTTTGATTGCAGGAAGGAGTACAAGTCTTGTATTCTTGCTTGTCCTTGAACTCTCTTCTCTTTCTATATGCATGCAATAGGAGGTCCTACGCTCGACTTCTCTCGCTTTTGCTCAGTCGACTCTGGACGTTGCACTCGAGAGGAGCCCTCCCGCTCGATCTCTCCTTGATCTTGGACGCATGAAGGAAGCAGGAGGACCAACATTCCTTAGACTTTTGACAATGAAGGCTGACAGAAGTACCAATATTCCTCAGAATTCCGACAATAAAAGCTGATGGTGGGAACTGTATTATTTATAATTCCAACAATGAAGGCGGGTGGTGGGAATCTGTATTACTCAGAATTTTAGCAATGAAGGCCAGTAGTGGGAACCTGTATTCCTCCAAATTACAGCAATGAGGCTGATGGTGGGAACTTATATTCTTCATAATTCTAACAATGAAGACCGATAATGGGAACCTGGAGAACCAACAAGCGCCAGCTCCTTCAGGGTAGGATAAAGTGCTTCTAATCTCTCTATAGTCTCACCCCGGATATCCACGATCAACTCCATACTTAGGGAAGTAGCGTACTTCACCATTTGTGTGCTCACCAACTCTTCGGTCACCGTAAGCACGCACTGGACCGTAGAAGTGAATTGCCTTACCACAAGGAAAGCCATCTTTTTCCCCATCACGTGCATCATCTAGGAAACTTCACATATCAGGACCATTCCATCAACAAGCTTCAAATCCACCGAACCGACATCAGTCAAAATCCGACCGGCAAGGTTCTAATGATGATTCCATCAGCGACAGTGAAGAGGGCGAGAAAGTGGGTTGCAAAGTGGTCTTCGTCTGATTTGAGGGATATATCTCGGTGGCAGAGATCTTGGAAGAGGTCGACTTCTTCTACTATCTAGAAGGAGGCTTTGACCTTTTTGTACTTCTCCCAGATTTGAGGATAGTGAATATGGAACATGCAGAAGCAGTTGGGATTTGGGGAAAGGAGGGGATCTTCGAGAGGAGGATTTGATGGCATGTATAACAACTCTTCAACTGCTCGTTGATTGTTTGATTTAGCTGTAACACACGCAAAAGGGTTGATTGTAGCTGCTCAGGAATGCACGCACGTAGTTTCTACTTGCTCCTTCTCTTGATCCTCTTCTTCACTCGGTTCGACCCCCAGGTAGGCACGCACGAGAGCTGCACGCGTAAGGCTGCAAAGGGGAAGCCCTCTCACTTGCTTGGCTGCTCTGGACTCACGCAAGCAGGAACAAAATGCTAGAACTAGCTCTCATGCTCTCATTTTTGAAGAAAAATTGAATGCCTTGCTCTGATACCATGTTAAATTCAGAGAATTGGCGAGGGAAAAGGCTTCTTAATTTAACTATACAAAACTATCCCTATATAGATCTATACAAGATATCTTAATAAAGAAACAAACAAATACGAAATCATGCATAATTGCCTTAATATAATCCTTCCTAAATCAACCACCTGAATATGGAAGGAGATTGACATGATCCAGGTGAGCCTCATATGGATCCCCATCTTGGCCATTGGATCAAGGGCCAAGGGACGGTTGTGATTTTAGTAGCTTTCATAGTCATGTTGAGGTATATTTGATTGATGCAATCCTATAAGCATTTTGGATAATTTAGGTAGGCCTTCTTTCTTGTGATTTAACAAAGTGTAATTGTATCATTTTTTATGGACATGTTGGGTAGATTGATGACTAATTTATTTATTTATTTATTTTTAGATTTGTCTGAGAAACTTAGTCAATATGAAGTATTGAGTTTATTACATTAGATTTGGTTACATCTAGAGAAGCTGTTAGTTTTGTGTGGAATCTAATTGTAATGATCAATTGGGTTGTACTTGCTTTTTTTTTTTGGGGGGGGGGGGTGGGGGGTTTTAATGAAAGGGATGTGGGGATTGCGGGGGGTCCCCTGCACCTGGATTTTTTTTTTTTGTACAATGCCTTGATGTTGTGTACCCAAGTGCCTCGACGCTGTATCTGTGAGTGCCCCGGTGTTGTGTTCCCAAGCACCCTGGTGTTGCAAAATTTGTTGGGAGAAATGATAGAGAGCAGAGCTTCGTAACATTCTAGATTCGGTGCTTCAATGCTACGGTTTGAGCACCACAACATCGCCATACCAATCTAAATTAGATGTTTGAGCATCGCAGCGCCCCAAACTGGTGCCGCAAAGCTTCGAGTCGGACTGGACAATTTACTCTCTTTTTCTCAAGGGTGACATCTCTTGGTTTTATTAACTTGACTTTCTCTTTTGTTTTGAGTGTGAGAACGGTGCAAGAGAGAAGAGAAGCAAGGAAAGAGTGAGAGAGAAGAGAGATCTGTATTTATATCTCCCAATTTTCCTAGTGGATTTTTTGGTGTGGCGTGGGTCAATGATTTTTTCCCTATTTCAGGCTTTTTCACGTTAAATCCTCGTGTCATTTGCTTTTCATTTTCTTTCCGCCGCATTTCTATTTTTCTTTTTAATTTCGTTGTGGTGTTTTACTTCCATCCCCAACATAAGCATCTCTTGGAGGGCCTAGTCCTTCACAAATTTTATGATAGACTTTGAAGAAAACAAAATTTGTTATAATTCTTAAAACAAATGAAATACTCACTAAGAGTTTCTTATTTATGGATTAATTGTAGGGTTGTTTGAGCAATAAAGAGGATGATTCTTGGATTTATTGTTTTGACAATCTTGATCATGTCATTTTAGTTTTGATTAGCATCACAACTTTGAACATTTTTGGACTTACATGGTAGTTTTTCTTGACATGTAAGGGCCATTTCACCTTTGGACATATTGGGGCGTCAATGACCAATGTCTCCATTTAAATAGAAATGCATCATTTCTCACTCCATTATTGTTAAAACTCATGCCATACTAATTTGATGAGCACACATCTCATATTGGGAAATTAATTAGTTGGGATTGCCTTAAATCTAACCTAGACCAGTCTTATCATTTGGTTTTGGTTGATTCACTTTCGGCTCACTTTCTTGTGAAAGTGCAATGGCACACCAAGAGGGTCAGTGAATTGAAAATTTTAAAATTTTTCTTGAAACAAAATATTGTGCGAAACAAAGAAATATTTCAAAACAAATGTTTAAAATATATATAAAAGAATTTTTTATTTTTATATTTTATGCAAAATCTCAACTAAAAATAATTCCAGAAACCATATTTTCACAAAGATATGCAATATGAACCAAAAGCAATAAAATAAAAGTGTGGAAAAACTAAAAATGCAAACCAACAATTTTTCTAGTGGTTTGGTGACTAGACCTACGTCCACGCCCCGTGGTCGTCCTTTTTAAGAATTTTACTATGTAGAAAACTTCTTTAGCACTCAGCCAGGTGGAGAACTTTTCTCCCCTACCAGGTGGAGAATGACCTTTACACGACTCTTCTATCCCCAAAAAAGTCTCTCCTTCTAACTCCTAGCATGAGGAGTTGCCAACCCTCTTGCTCCTTGCAACGACGGAGATTCCACTCCCTTAACCTTCCCCTGCTAGCCCCAAGTCTTCACCCAAGACTTATGCAGAAACCCTTTCAAAAACGCTCAACGTAAACTTTGGAGGACATGTACAAGTTAACAAGATTTCCATGTGAATTGCCTCACACAATCCTTGAACACCCTCAAGGGTTCTCTCATACTCACCATCACTCCCAAGGATTTGTTCAAGCTACTCCCAAAGAAGATACATCCTTTCTCTCCCTAAGGACTCTCATAAAATTCCACGTTGAGACTTTCCAAAATCACACCTAAAAAGACTTAGATTGGGCTATTTAAATGAAATCTTATTTTTTCAATTATGTTGTATTGTTTGTATAACGAGCTGTGATTCGTACTATCTGATTAATTAAACACTCATTTTCGAGTTCTATTTGATCGGATTGTATGATATGAACCGTACTGTACGATTAGTTATATCATATCAGGGATTGTCCCAGTTGGACTAATGTTTGTCCATCAAATGTTTTGTTAAATCGTACGGGACGATTTGGATCGTACAACACGATTATCAATCAAGATTTGATCCTAATTCAATTGCTTGATCAACAGTTCAAATTATGTAATATTCATTAATAATCATACAGTACGAAAGATTTCATACAATACAATTAGATCAAATTTGAAAATTTAAATTTGCTTAAATTTGATAACTTAAATTCAACGATGGGTTTTTTATCAAAATAATTGATCGTCTTGTACGATTATAGGTCGTACAGTATGATTAGTTGTGTTGGAAATTAATTTAATTAAAACTTGATTTAATTTTTGAAATAGTTGATCGTATTATACAATTGTGATCGTATAATACGATTGGTATTGTACAATACGATTTAATAAAGAAAATTAAGTATTTAATTTTTTCATCCTTACTCGTGTTTGTTAGTCACCTTGCCAACATAAACCTAATACAGAGTGACTCAAGAAAAAGAAAAATTTACGGACTCGTTAATTTAATTTTGACATTTTCTCTTTTTGATCAGGCTTAGTGTTTGAAGTTGTTTCTTCTGTTTTACCTGAAACGTTGGTAGTACCCAAAAGAAAACTATATATATAATGCAAAGATTAATAAATGACCAAACCAATAATATTTTTAATCATCAAAACACTAGTTCGGGCTCACGAATTTCAACATCTTGAAGTCTTAACTGTTATATAAGGTGGTTGCAAACATTCATATTGACCAAGGTAGCTAAAGATGGATGTAGGCAGCCTATTTGCCACTACTAAAGTAATAAGTTGGTTGATTGTCGATGTCCATGTTGTTAAAGGAGCTTAGTTATGGAAAGGGCTTACTGGTCTGAATGCTTCTCGAGCTGATGGTGCCATCCAATGCACCAGATAGAGCCCTCAAAGGGGCTACAATGTTAGTATTTGTAGTATGCAAATCACCATGTAATGTGTCCATTCTTATGGATGCTGTACAATTGGTTTCAAAAGGCCCATATTATGGTCTAGTTTTATCTTTCGTTTGCAATTGCAGGAGGGATGTGTAAAATTGTTCTTGTTTTTTTTACTTGTGGGCAGTGATATGGTCTTCAACTAGGAGCAATGAGTTGAGTGGTGGCCAAAAGCATCCCCGTTAGCTTGATTGACATTGTGTATAGGGAATTGGTTGTTGTAGCTAGGTCCCACAACAAAGAGCTGGGATCGAGATAGGAGTTCATGGTGCTCTTTCATCTATGATTCTCTATTTTTATTCCTTGCAATATTTGAAATCATAGCCCCTTTTTGGTGTTTAAAGGTTTCTATGGATTATATACAACCTTGCCTCAAGATCCATGATGTAGTATGGGAGATTTCTATATTGTGAAGCCTAATTTTTTTGCCTCATGAATAAAATACACTATGTAGACTTAGTCGTTGATCGACCTTTTGTGGTATGGTCGACATGGGGGTTGGAGAGGGGTGGAGATCACCCTCTTAGATGTTTCAGGATGGAGCCCTCGAGAAGTATCAAATATTTGCTTATTATTTCATTATTTTTTTTAAATATTGTATTTTTTGGCAGTAAGTTTTTTTTTTTTTTAATAAAGAGATGTTTATCAAAGGAATTTGGGTTTTAATTCTTCACAATAAAATCATAGTGAAGTTTGCATTAACAATTACAAGAAATGGCCATCAATTGGGTGAAATTTCACCTATTCCCCAAAATTCGGTTTTGTAAATTATAATTGGGCTGTTGGATTAAGTATTTTTATTAGTTAAAAGTTCAAACCCCTTTTCAGTACTTATAGATAATGCCTGTTCTTTCCATTTGAAACACTTAAAGAAATAATGTAAAATTTTAGGTACCCTGATGATCCATTTGATCGAATTTGGGAATCCGATTCTGTAAGGAAGGCAAACTATCTTGTTGATGTAGCTCCTGGAACTGAAAAAATATCTACCACAATGCCTGTGGATGTTAGCTATGGTGAAAGGCCACCTGAGAAAGTGATGCAGACAGCTGTAGTAGGTCGGAATGGATCTTTGGGTTACCGCCTGGATTTGGATGGTTTTCCGGGATTTGGTTGGGCTTTTTCATACTTCGCTGAAATCGAAGATTTTCATTCTGATGAGACGAGGAAATTTAAGCTCTTTATTCCGGGCATGCCAGCAATAAGTAAACCCACTGTTGATGTCCAAGAAAATGCTCAAGGACGGTTCCGGTTATATGAGCCAGGGTACTACAATATCTCCCTCCCATTTGTATTCTCCTTTGAATTTAAGAAGACAAATGATTCATCCATGGGACCAATTTTGAATGCTTTAGAGATATACAAGTATCTGCAGATAAACTTTGGCTCTAAAGATGGTAAGACTGCATTTGTCTGGTTTATATTTAAAATGTGATATTTAAGGTGAATTAGTCATGCTTAAGCTCCTGTTCTATTTGCATGATTATATTTCAGCGTCTATCATGGCTAGTCTTGTTTCCCAATACGTACAAGCAGATTGGGCGCATGAAGGTGGTGATCCATGTCTACCAGCTTCCTGGTCCTGGGTGCAGTGTAATTCAGATCCACAACCGAAAATTGTTTCCATGTAAGAAATAATGATTCAATCAGTTTCGTACTTTCAGATTTTTTTCTATGATTAAATTTATGTTGTGAAGATTTATTTATGCTAACTCAGAATTTTATCTTAGCAGTAATTTGTCTGGAAAGAATCTGACAGGGGACATCCCTTTAGAACTAACAAAATTGACCGGATTAATTGATCTGTGAGTTTCAATTGATTTATTTAATGCAAGCATGCATGAACATCTCATTCTCACGGCCATCCTGTCTGCTGAATTTTGCAGGCGACTAGATGGTAATTTGCTTACTGGTTCAATACCTGATTTTGGGGAATGCATAAATCTAGAATCCATGTAAGAATGCAAATATTTTCTGTCACAGCATAGTTTTTTTCTTCATGCCTAAGGTACCTTTGTTTTGTTTATTATTGTCGTTGTAGTCATCTAGAGAACAATCAGTTGATCGGGACCTTACCTTCAACTTTTGCAAACTTGCCAAACCTAAGAGAACTGTAAGTTTCTCTCTGTATATAGTTGACAGAATGTCAACTATAATCTTTATTTCCAGTGCGTGAATTGGAGCTTCAAGCTCTTTATTGTTAAGTCTTACACACTTGCAACCAACTAACCTAAATGGTCAACTTTTTATGACTTAGGAATAACTTAATATTGTGATAAAGTCCATGAGAGCCATTCTCATATGGCTTTCCACGCATGAGCAAGCATTGGCATAGAATAACTCATATATGAATCGTTACAGTATAAAGTTATTACATTTTGCAGTTGTGGCCCAAGAATATTTACATGTCGCTAAAACCCATCAATTGTTAGCCATTTTAAGAAGTTTATCTCTTCAGAAATTCCCAAGGAATTGCATATGGAATTATTTTGTTGGCATTGATATGGCAGATGTGAAAGTGTCATTTTCCATTATGAATTTTGATTGTTAACAACCAATATTAAAGTTTTTAACAAATTTTTTTTCCTTTTGCAGAAATGTAAGGAATAACAAGCTGTCTGGAGTGATCCCACAGGGACTCATTGATAAACATATCTCCTTCAAGTAATTTGCAAGCACGTTGAGTTGGCTACATAATTCATGCATTTAAGATGTATCGTCTTTTATAGGTTCAAACAATGTGCATATATCACATATACCTAAGTGAAGTTCTCTTTTTCTTTCTCATCTTCAGATTATTCTTGATTTAACTAAATCTCAATCTAGTGGTGACAATGAGTTGAGTTTGAACAAGTTGGCCCCTACTCAAACTCAATGATTTCAACTTTTGGCTTGAGTTAAATTTAGGTCTAAGTGGAAAATGAACAGGTTTTAGTCAACTTTGAGTTGACTAAACCAAGCCTAATTATATTTTTCCTAAATTCTAAATTGTTTTAAGACATAATTATTTAGTTTAGTTCCACAATAGATTGTTAAAATATTGCTAAAACATATGTTGGTGTAGAATGTGGTTGGCCATAACTCATATGTTTTGATTCTTGGTTAAAAATGAATTTGAATATTAGTGTGATAGGCCCAACTTTGGCCTTCATTTGATTCCACACTCCTTAATAAATAGTATCATAATCAAATGTTTAGGTGGGATTAACTGGTTTATGTTGTTTATAGCTCCCATGATTCTTTAATTTCCTTAACGATGGTAGAGCAATATTCTAGAGCGTAGGACTCTCATGCTATATCTACATAGTTAAGTGGGCTTTTGGAGCATGATGTTTGATGATGTTAAAAAAATTCATTTAAGTGGAAGTGATGACTGGTATGGAGAGCTCTCATGTGATGGGGAGATTGCTAAGACATGTGAGAGTATTGGTTTATTCCTACTTCGGATAGTTAGAAAAATATGTTGGTGTAGGATAACAAGTGATTGGATCTCACCATAAGCTTAAGTTTTTGAGTTGAAAATATGTTTGCCCCCCTTTAGTTTATTCTTCCCTAACAAATGGTTTTAGAGCCAGTTTGTAAAGTACAATAGGCCATAATAAGCCATGAAGTTTGAGATAAATGATGGCTTGTTGACCTGTATGAAAAAAAAAAAAAAAATCAAAATCACGCTCATACCTGTAGCGTCGGACACAGCACGTCGAGATTGTGCCCAAATTGCGAGTATCCCGTGACCCGGACATCCCACGCACATCGAAGCCGCATACCTTCGCACGATCTCCGCCACCATCCTCACCTTCTTTGTGTCGTTAAATAGAGAGAGAGAGAGTTGCACTCCTCGGTCGACAAAAATACCCTCTCCTCCCCACTCGAAAAGAGCCGCAAGCCCCCCATCTTTCTCTTTTTCCGAAATCCCTTCGCCTCTCCCAAAGCCAAATCCTCTCCTCCTCCCTGCTGACCCGACGTCCCCGCCCTAAATCCCGTCGCTGCCTCCCAATTCCTTGCAATCCAGAGAGAGGGAGATTCCCCTACCTCCTTCGTTGTCGCCCACGTTCCCATTCCTGTTGGGTCGAAAATCCTGACTTTTTGATCGAAAGCAAGAATGGGAGCACGCTGCATTGAAGGTAACTTTTTTCGTTCGCATGCTTCTTCGGTCAAATCCCATAAGACTGCCGAACCAGAGAGGATAATAGGAGATTTAACTTAGAATGAATCATGTATAAATCTTGTTATAGTTTCCTATGCAAATCTTATTCTTTAACATTAATTACGATTATTCATAATTATTATTTTTATTTAATTATAATTAATTATTAACAATTATAATTAATTACTATTAAGCATAATTAATCATGATTAATTATGATTAATTAATTATTAATCATAATTTATTATAATTAGTTATTTTTAATATTCCAATAGAGGTGTGGAAATGCTTAGGAGATGAAGGGATTTCTTGGCTTACTAAACTTTTTAATACTATTTTGAAGACTAAAAAGATGCCAGATGAGTGGAGAATGAGTGTATTAATTCCTATTTTTAAGAATAAAGGCGATGCACAAGATTTGCACGAATTATAGAGGTATTAAGTTAATGTGTCATACTTTAAAATTATGGGAGCGAGTTATAGAGCATAGGTTGCGGCGTGATACTAATGTTTCTCAAAATCAATTTGGATTTATGCCGGGTAGGTCGACTATGGAAGCCATACATTTATTCAGAGGTTTGATGGAAAAATATAGAGGAAATAAGGAGGATCTACATATGATATTTATTGATTTAGAAAAAGCATATGATAAAGTTCCAAGAGAAGTGCTATGGAGAGTTCTTGAAAAAAAGGAGTCAATAATGCTTATATTCAAATCATTAAAGATATGTATGCAAGAGCTATTACTTGTGTTCAAACACAAGGTGGATTGACCAAGTATTTCCCTATTTCGGTTGGGTTACATCAAGGATCAGCCTTAAGCCCATATCTATTTGCTTTAGTCATGGATGTTCTCACTAGACATTTGCAAGATGATGTACCTTGGTGTATGCTTTTTGCAGATGATATTCTTCTGGTTGATAAGACTAAAGAGGGAGTTGAAAGTAAAGTTGAATTATGGAGGTCAACCTTAGAGTCTAAAGGTTTTCGCTTGAGTAGATCTAAAACGGAATATATGGAGTGTAATTTTAGCAGTAATAGTCCTAGTGAGGGGATTGTGACTTTGGGCAATCAAGTCATTAATAAGAGTACACGTTTTAGATATCTTGGATCTATTGTTCAGAGTGATGGTGAAATAGATGGGGATATTATCAGCAGAATTCAAGTTGGATGGTTGAAGTGGCGGAATGCATCGGGCTTGTTATGTGATAGAAATGTACCCCTCAAACTTAAGGGAAAATTCTATAAGATGGTAGTGAGGCCTGCAATGCTTTATGGTGCCGAATGTTGGCCATTAAAAGAGAAGCATAATAATAAGTTAAGTGTGGCAGAGATGAGGATGCTCAGGTGGATGAGTGGCTTTACCCTTAGAGATAGGATACGAAATGAGCATATACGTGAAAAGGTTGGAGTAGCTCCAGTAGAAGATAAAATTAGAGAGAGTCGCCTTAGATGGTTTGGTCACATAAAACGGCGGCCTTCCGATGACCCAGTTAAGAGAGTAGAGGTATTAGATTTGACTTATATTAAGAAAGGTAGGGGTAGACCTAAAAAGACTTGGTTAGAAAATATTAGGAATGACCTTTCTTTATTAGATTTAAACGAGAATTTGACTTTTAATAGGACACAATGGAGAA
This sequence comes from Dendrobium catenatum, assembly GCF_001605985.2. NCBI lineage: Eukaryota > Viridiplantae > Streptophyta > Magnoliopsida > Asparagales > Orchidaceae > Dendrobium > Dendrobium catenatum. The sequence goes on from NW_021318693.1 coordinate 4,296,670, forward strand.
AAAGGATTCATGTAGCCGACCCCACGTAGTGGGATAAAGGCTTGATGTTGTTGTTGTTGTATACAATGACTTGATCACATAGAAACCCCCAAAAGCTGATACAAATTGTAAAATATGATTGTGCCATATATTATGAACTACAAAAATCAAGTTGGCCATGATTCACTATTTTATATAAATTTCATAATAAGTTTATTTCAATTATAGTCTTGTGTTTCCATGTTTAATTGTTTCTCATCAATCTTGTATGTAGCACATCTAGTACGTACAACTAAAAAATAAAATTTTAAATTCTTCATTTGGCACTTTCTTTCATCTTGACAGTTTTAAATTTTGCCCACTTTATGAGATCACACTGCAGCATGTGATTTATTTGAAAGACCAAGGGTACATAATGGATGCAAGGCATTTTATACATTAGATGATATCAAACATACAATAATAGATGGCAATAGAAATCAGCAAGGTGATATTAATTGTATTGCCAAATTTTGTGATGACATTGTGCCGAGGAATGTTTTAGATGACAAAGGCATTCGTCACAAGGTCACTCAACAAAGGATTGTAAGTATGTAAATATAATAATCCCATAGGCATCCATAAAGTAAAAACAAACTAAGCAGCTAATAATGTTTGTTCAGCAACAATACTAACAAAATACATTTTGGTTGCAATGGAAGGTTATATTTGTATAGATTGCTGTCAAGACAGGCGTTCCGGCTTTATCAACTTTTCATTTTCATTTACTATACAAGTCTCTTTTTTTTTTTTTCAATAACAGTAAATGTGCATGATAGCTAGTCAGCCGTTAAGGCACTCTTCTTGGTTTATTTTAATTCTCAGTTGCAGCTCTCAGAACACGAACATCAGAAATGGAAACTTACTCAGCTACTCTTTTAAACGTGCATACTAATCCAAGTTTCAAGAAATTCCATCAATTAACACTAAATAAATAAATAATTAATTAGATAAACATAAAATTCATCAGGAATTGACCTTCATCAGACAACTGGTTAAAAAATCCAACGTGACGCAGGGATGCCAGAGAACTGAACAGTTAGCAATCACCATTCTCAGAAATTCAAGATCATCAAGCTCATGTTCAATGCACACAATGCAGGCTCGAGGCAAGAGCCGTCAAATATACACATGCGGATTATGAAGGAAAAATGCCAAATCCCTGGTTCATATTGACTAAAGAAGTCGAAATCCAAAGCTCCGGGCCATTCAGCTGCTGCTCATTCTTTTAACAGCGTCCTCCCTTTCAGATTCCAATCATGCATTTGTATATCAGAGAGAAAAAAAAAAGTTAAAAGAACGGAATTAAACATCCTGAGTTCAAATAACTGGGGTTGCAAACATCCATAAGAGTGATGCAATGATTCTATAATTATGTTATAATGAAATTAATAATTAAAACAATGTTTGAAAAATAGGACCGATCAATAGGTTAACTTTAAAAACCGGTGTCACATCAAACTGGATGGAACTGACTACAATTACGGGTTCAAATGAATTACTGTTGAATTGGTAGAATTAACCAGTGCAAATAATGCAGTAATAAGCAGGATTGCTCAATAATATAAAGGATTTTAACTCAGAAAATTACTCATAATAATAAAAACAATAAAATAATAATAAGCTAATAATGATAATAATAATAATAATAAAAGATAAATAATTGAAAATAATAGTAATAATAATAATAAATAATAATAATAAAAGTAATAATAAAAAATAGTAACTAAACTAATTAAAATAATAATAAGTAAACTAATTATTGATAATCAAAATAAATATAATTTAAAGTAATAATAATAAATTAATTAAAAAAGGTCAAATCACTATTTTAATGATATTTCAAAATTTATATAATATTTTTAACTAAAATTAATTTTAAATTAAAGATGATTAAAATACGAGCAATTTGATGTATTATGCGTATTTTTCGGATAAAAATGAATTTTTCTATGAATTTTTGAGTGAAATCTGGTTTAAAATACATTTAAAATTAATTTTAAACATAAAAAGACGAACGGACGACACGTGACGGGCTGCTACTGGCTCCTGGAACCGCGCTCAATCATTGGCGTCACCGCCAATCATTATGCAATGATTGCGGCGGCGATAAGGCTCACGTGTTTTCCACTTAACTCAGTCAGCAACGCCTCCAGCCGTTGGATCTTTCACCATTCCAAACGAACGGCTGTGATCAAGTTGGATGGAAACCCATCCTACACAGCGGGATGTGCTGTTCGGACCAACCACGGAATAGCGAGATCACAGCCGTTGATCCCGAAATCAACGGCTGCGATTTCGTGCAGTTCAATAAGACAGAACCGAAACCCTAAAATGGTATTTTGCTTCGTTCTCGCAAACTACTCAATGAATTTTTATGAAATTTTAAACATAAGCTCTACACATGAACATAAATCATGGGGTGGTGTTTGTTTGGGTTAAAAGCAGCTTTTTAGAAAGCTATTTTATCCTATGTGTAGTGACCTAATCTAAGGGTTTTTGTGAGATCTAACCTTTGGATTTTCGCGTTCTTAGGTTTGTTGCATTTGTAGATTGTCCACGCATAATTTCCTAGTTGAACACATGCTTCGAAATGCCTTGGATCGAACGGGAGAGGCTTTGGAAGCTTTTGATCCTCAGTTGGCCGGAGATCTCGCCGCCGGCGAGGTCTTGGCGGCGGGTTTGACTTGTAAAAGATGAGGGAAGGTGGGGAGAGCTCTCACACGAAATTCTCGGGCTTTGGAAGTCTAGGGAGAGAGAAAGCAAAGAAAAGTCCTTCAAACAAACCATAAAAGCTCTATTTATACTTCCATGCATTGTATGGACGGTTAGGATTGAATTGGGAGTCAAATAGTAGGGAAATTAGAGAGATTGGCCGTGGTTTTGAATTATAGACCATTAATAGGGCTTTAAATGCATTGAATGGGCTCTTAATGGGTTTAAATATGTTAATTTGACATATTAAGGGTTTGGTTTGACCAAGCCAAAGTTTGAGATTGGTTCGAGTTGATTTGAAATTGAATAAAGCTCAAATGGGCCTAATGGGTCAATTTGGGTCAAGTCAACTAGGTTGACCCAGGGCACAAGCTTGGGCCCAATGGGTTGGGTCTGACCCATTGGGTCAAGTGGAGGTTGGATCTGAGCTAAAAAGAGGTCAACACCGTGCTCGTGTGCTTGGACTGCACATGACCACCGCCCACGTCCTTCCTGCGCACGCTTCATACACAATCCACCCCTCAAGCCTCTTGCGCACAACTTCCGCCAGATAGCAGACCCACGCAACCACCTCCGCTCCTCTGATTCTATTTCTTGGACAAGAAACTTCATCCACTTCCACCTAATTTTGATACCACTTGTAGGATCTTAGAGGAAGATGAAGGTCCTTGAGCTTTCTTGAATGAGAGGGAGAGGGAGGAAGGGGAGAAAGATCAGAACAATGCTAATCTTATTACTTAATGGCTTTCTTTTCAATTACAACCTATTGCATTTATTTATTGACATCAATGGCTACACAAATATGCACATACAATAAAACTAAAGAAAGTACAAAGAAAATTTAACTAAAATCTAGATCAATATCCTAACAGAAAGTAGATGTATAAGATTTGACTTATGTTAAGAAAGGTGAGCTAGACCTAAAAAGACTTGGTTAGAGAATAATAGAAATGACATTTTTTTTATTAGATTTAAATGAGAATTTAACTTTTAACATGACACAATATAGAAAAAGAATTCATATAGCTGAACCCACATAGTGGGATAAAGGCTTGATGTTGTTGTTGTGGTTGTTAAAACATGAAAATCATTTTTTCTTGTACAAAAAGAAATGAAAGCATTTTGTTATTGAATAAATAAAAAGCTCTTAGGGAATTTACCATTAATTCCAATGCCAATTGACTTGATTTATTTAGAAGAGCGAAGCCCATGGAGCGGTCATAGGCATCTTCAGCTCATGATCCTATTTTCTGGTTAGTACAGGGGTTTGAAAGGGTGGGAGAAGGGCCTCGTTGCTGTAGACGTGCTATCTCGCTCATTGCATAGAGCAGATGATGTTTTGCATCGATTAAAAAAGCATTAGAGGTTAGGTATTTGGGAAAGGAGGGCATGTGATGGTTTTTTTTTTCTGGTAACTAAGATTTTTGGCACCCTTAAAAAATAATCATGTAAGTTTCTATGTAAGCTTACTACATCTCAAGTGGATAGTTATTAAAGACATATAATTTGATTTGATTAATATGGAATGTCAAAGTTCAAGAACTGGATACTTAATATGTAGAAAAAAGAATCATTATGAAGAAAAAAAACCCGATATCTCACCGTTTCAGATAATTTCATATGTTGATGAAATACTGGGAGATGGAATTGAAACAGTGATTAGATTTTGTTCCATATAATATCATTGTTTCCTGTATAATTTTTACTTGACCTTCCGTGTTTTCACTTTACTACTGCTTCATTAATTTTGAGAGCTATTAAGGAAGGATGACGCATAAATCGAGAAGTGGTCCAAATTTTTTGGTTGAGGTATTAGATTTGACTTATGTTAAGAAATGTAGAGGTAGACCCAAAAAGACTTAGTTAGAAAATATTAGAAATGTTATTTCTTTATTATATTTGAATGAGAATTTGACTTTTAACAAAACACAATAGCGAAAAAGGATTCATATAGCCGACCCCACATAGTGGGACAAAGGCTTGATGTTGTTGTTGTCTGTTTAAATAAAAAAGTTTTGCTTGGCCTAAAGCAGCATCCTCTTATTTTTTTTCTCAGCTATGAGGGAAATGCAGATCTCGCCAGACAAAGGAATGGCCTTAATCACACTGTAATCATCATCATTATTGTGGTTCTTGGAGTTTCTGTGACACTAGCTGCTCTTGTTACTTGCTTCGCATTTGCACGTAAAAGAAATAAGAGCCGTCAAAATGGTAAATCAAAATATCTCATGTTTTGTCAAGTCCTTCGATTCAAATGACCCTCATGATTCCTTAATGATCTTATCTTTCCAGGAAATGTTGCGAGGATCCAACAAACTAAGAAATTGAGTACTTATTTCAGTGAAGTTGCGACAGAATCAGCACATAGGTATGCATTGTCAGAAATAGAAGAAGCCACTGGAAAGTTTCAGAAGAAAATTGGTTCCGGAGGTTTTGGCATTGTATACTATGGAAAGTTAAAGGATGGAAAAGAAATTGCAGTCAAAGTCCTTACAAATGAATCCTACCAGGGTATTCGTGAGTTCTTAAATGAGGTGAGACCTCTCTCTTGCTCTTGCACAAGAGCTTAAAAAATCATTTTCTGGATCTTGTATCATTCTTCTTGACAAGAAGACTTGTGCAATTTAGAATGAATGGCTTGCAGCTTCTTATTTGGGGTGCTTTTGGAACTTTGTTTAGCTAGATTATGCTCTTGAATCAGCTAGACACTTGGGGTTGAACTAATTTAGTCCTTTTGACTATAAAACTCAGTGTAGCTTATTCTACTTCGTAAAAGACTTATTTGAGATCTCAGACTGATATGACAAGAAAGTTGAATTGGTTTTTTGATTTAGTTTAGATTGATTTTTTGAGTAGGATTCATTGATGGTCAGTTGAGGCAAATGTTATAAATGAAAGATGTTGACTGAAAAAAAAAAAGAAGAAAAAAAAAATGATCGAACAGATGAATCTTTCGACAATCTGGCCCCACTTCAAGTGATGCATGCCGAATGAGGCAATGTTTCGCTTCAATAACTATCATTCAGCGATTCAATCAATATAAGGGTAGAAATCGGGGAGAAAAAAAACTCACATTTAGTCCTGCTCTTTGCCTCCTGCGTGAAACCCGCCTGTTCATCCAACACACACAAGTCGATCGTGTGGCTTGTGCCCCCATCCGATTCGACAAATCCTGATCAAGCACTGTGCGTCCGACGGTCTAATCCAGTCTGACGTCAATCTTCGGCTTCATCTCCCACACGAACAACCCTTGTCTCCGCCTCCATAGACAGAATCGAGCGTGAATCCCATTCCGACCTATCCTTCATGTTTGATACCCCACTTCAGACCGATCACTTGCAACCCAATGTTTCCGATCCACGTGAACCCTTTGAGCCTAGCCGCTGACTTAGATCCATGTACCGCCGAACCAATCTGCACAATGTCTCCGGCTCACAATCTCTGTACCTGTTTCCTTCTTCAATAAGTGACTAGTCCATGTGAGCAAGCATTATACACGATCAACTTAGTCTTTGTCTCTGTCGTGTGAAGTACTATTTGCCTGCGCGAGTAATCCATTGGGCTACGTGATTTGCTTCAAGTTGCTTATACCCCGAAACAGGAAGATCTAAAATTCTAACTATTGGGGCACGCATTACCAACTCCAGTCAATTATATTGGTTCGAGGAATAAAAAAATTGATTTATATTTGTTATTGCAAGTCCATGTGAGCAAGCATTAACTTAAGCGCTGTCTATTTTTGGGGTTAGTTGATTCGGCACATAAGTTGTTACACACTTCTTAGCGAATTTTGGCTTCCATGACCATCGTCCTACTTTCTTAATTGACCAATGTCCTTGTGGCTTCTAGGTTAGGGCGTAGTTGGGCACAGTAACTCGGTGTCTAGTTCATCCCTCATCGTTAGTTCTACTTTCCAAAAATGACCCACTTGGAGCTCTTGATTCTACCTATTTAAACAATCTAGCCATCCTACTTATTTAAAGTGAGAGAATAGATCAAAGGCATCGTGCCTTCAATGCCTTTAATCATTGATTTTACTTGATAGAATTCCATGTGGGGCTCCAGCTGTTATGAGGGAAGCTTCAAATGAAACTAACAAGTAGATGGTTCGATTAATCTTTTGCCCCTACACCCAATTCAGACGAACGATTTGTGTGTGATATTGCTGCAGGCTTCTACCAGAGTTTATTCTGGTTTCGCCTGCTCAAGCGTAGTTCATCATCTTTCGGGTCCCGACACACATGCACTCGCTCGAATCCTTCACATAGATCTGGATCGGTCGACGGAGCACTTGTAAAAGAGGATCTTACACAACAGCTTCCTTGCACCCATCGGGCTTCAACACCTGTCAGCTCGCACGCATGCCTTGTTGTTGTTATAAGCTTATGTATCTCTTATATTCAATATTGTGTCACAAAAATGCTATTAAAGAAGCCAAAAAATTGTTTATACAATTAAACACACTCACCTGTCATTCTCAAATCCAAAGTACACCCCTGTTTATAATAAAACAAGGATCTTTATAGAAATCTCATAAATAGGATTACCTCATCACAATATTCTTCTTCTCACATGCATTTTGAAGCCACCAATTTCATGAGTAACGCTAGCCTAGAAGAGAGTTCGTTAATTGAGGGCTCAAGAGAGATTCTGCACGGAACTCTTGAAGAAATCTTTCTGATATAGTTGCTTGCAGACATAGGTTTGAATCTCAAGATGAAGACCACATGAACTCTGAGGTGCTTAATCAGATCCTGAAGACTCTTAGGATTCGTAACATGGATCAGGAGAAGGAATGTTGTTCAGAAGCATCATGTGGATCTAAGTCCTGAATTGTGAAATTTGATGTAGAATCTCAACAATCAATCTCCACTTTGATATGATGAGGAATATTCTGGACATCTCTTTCTAAATATAGTCAGTAAAATAGGATACTTTATGCAGCTGGAATTTTAGACGCTGTCCCAGTTAGAAATATCGAATTTGTAAGGAAAATTATCACAAGGATTCATTCTAAATATCAAGTATAAGTGTGATTTATCCCGTTTTATGATAAAAAAAAACTATGGTTTTCTCCCTTTTATTTCAGGTAACGCTGCTTTCAAGAATACATCACAGAAACTTGGTTACATTTCTTGGATACAGCCAACAAGATGGAAAGAATATACTTGTCTATGAATTTATGCACAATGGAGCTTTAAAAGATCACCTTCGTGGTAAGTCTGATTATTTTTTATAACATTATTTGAATATCTATTTGCTTATTTGCTTATTTTGACAGGATCTGCAGCTCTGAAAAGAACTGTTAATTGGATTAACCGTCTCGAGATTGCTGAGAATGCTGCAAGAGGTTGTGCTTATGATTCTTGCAAGCTACTTTTGAATCCATTTTATACAAATACATATAATGCATAAGCGGTATTTATATTTCAGGGATCGAGTATCTTCACACAGGGTGTTCTCCAACTATAATTCATAGAGATCTAAAAAGCAGTAACATTCTTCTTGACAAGAACATGGGTGCTAAGGTCGCAGATTTTGGTCTTTCAAAACCTGCTGTTGATGGATCCCATGTTTCAAGCATTGTTCGAGGGACTGTTGGATATTTGGACCCAGAGTAAGGCTTCAACTTTAAAGAAGCAAAAAAAAAAAAAAAAAAAAAAAAAAAAAAAAAAAAAAAAAAGAGACCCATCAGCAGCGAACAAAGAAAATATGGCTTTGTTTTTTTCTTCCCAAAATATTTTCGAATGCACTTTCTTTGAACATCAATGACATACTATTGTTTTCTGAGAATTAAAATTGTTGCTAATACATAGATGTTGGATTTGTTGACCATTTTTCAGATACTACACCTCTCAGCAGTTGACGGAAAAGAGTGATATCTATAGCTTTGGTATTATACTTCTTGAGCTCATTTCGGGTCAAGAACCGATATCAAATGAAAGATTTGGAGCCAATTTCCGGAACATTGTTGCATGGGTTAGTTCACTAACTGTTCTTTCAGATCCTGTCCCCCTTTTCCTTTCAGTTTTGTTTATTTGGACTATTTCTTTGATCCTGTGGCTTAATTTCAGTCGTGGCTTTAATCGTTTGTTCCAATTTAGGCCAAAGCGAACTCTTTTGCTAGCTGAAAACTGCAATTGCAAACATTACATTACGTCATTTGGTTTGAAGGAATATGAGGGAATGCAAATTCGTTTTACTTTCCTATTTTATTTCTCATCAGTCAAATATTAAAATAAATAGTAAATTTTCAATTAATTTCTCCTTGTGAAATCTAATTTCAATTCAACTCCTATCCATTCTATTTTCATTTTCTCTTTTAATTTCTAAAAGTCAAACAAAAGCCTAAGACTGTTTGGTATGGAGTTGAAGTCTACGCAAATTCATTTTACTTCACAATTTCAAATTGAGTGTTTGTTTACAAGGTAATCGATATGTAACAAATTTATTTAGAAATTTTGAACAAATGTTTTCTTTTTCCCATTGGCAATTCTCCACCAAAAACAGTGAAAATAAGAAGAAAATTTTATCCGATCATTGTTAGGACTAACATATCCTTCATTTCAAAAAACAAAAGCTTAATTTATCATCAATTAAATACAACAACAACATCAAATTTTTATCATACTACGTGGGGTTGACTTCACATATCATCAATTCATTTTACTTCACATATCATCAACAACAGCAGTTGGACCTGATTATATTCCAATAGAGGTGTGGAAACGGTTAGGAGATGAAAGAATTTCTTGGCTTACTAAACTTTTTAATACTATTTTGAAGACTAAAAGGATGTCAGATGAGTGTGTTAATTCCTATTTTTAAGAATAAAGGTGATGCACAAGATTGTGCGAATTATAGAGGTATCAAGTTAATGTGTCATACTTTAAAACTATGGGAGCGAGTTATGGAGCATAGGTTGCGGCGTGATACTAATGTTTCTCAAAATTAATTTGGATTCATGTCGGGTAGGTCGACTATGGAAGCCATACATTTATTAAGAGGTTTGATGGAGAAATATAGAGAAAATAAGGAGGATCTACATATGATATTTATTGATTTAGAAAAAGCATATGATAAAGTTCCAAGAGAAGTGCTATGGAGAGTTCTTGAAAAGAAAGGAGTTAATAATGCTTATATTCAAATCATTAAAGATATGTATGCAGGAGCTATTATTTGTGTTCAAACACAAGGTGGTTTGACCAAGTATTTCTCTATTTTGGTTGGGTTACATCAAGGATCAGCCTTAAGCCCATATCTTTTTGCTTTAGTCATGGATGTTCTCACTAGACATTTGCAAGAGGATGTACCCTGGTGTATGCTTTTTGCTGATGATATTCTTCTTGTTGATAAGACTAGAGAGGGTGTTGAAAGTAAACTTGAATTATGGAGGTCAACATTAGAGACTAAAGGTTTTCGTTGAGTAGATCTAAAACGGAATATATGGAGTGTAATTTTAGTAGTAATAGACCTAGTGAGGGGATTGTGACTTTGGACGACGATCAAGTCATTAATAAGAGTAGATATCTTGGATCTATTGTTCAGAGTGATGATGAAATTGATGGGGATATTATCAACATAATTCAAGTTGGATGGTTGAAATGGAGGAATGCATCGGGCTTGTTGTGCGATAGAAAAGTACCCCTCAAACTTAAAGGAAAATTCTATAAGATGGTAGTGAGGCCTGCAATGCTTTATGGTGCTGAATGTTGGCCATTAAAAGAGAAGCATAATACTAAGTTAAGTGTGGCAGAGATGAGGATGCTCAGGTGGATGAGTGGCTTTACCCTTAGAGATAGGATAAGAAATGAACATATACATGAAAAGGTTGGAGTAGCTCTAGTAGAAGATAAGATTAGAGAGAGTCGCCTTAGATGGTTTGGTCACATAAAACGGCGGCCTTCCAATGACCCGGTTAGGAGAGTAGAGGTATTAGATTTGGCTTATGTTAAGAAAGGTAGAGGCAGACCTAAAAGGACTTGGTTAGAAAATATTAGGAATGACCTTTCTTTATTAGATTTAAACGAGAATTTGACCTTTAATAGGACACAATGGAGAAAAATATTCATGTAGCCTACCCCACGTAGTGGGATAAAGGCTTGTTGTTGTTGTTGTTGTTGTTGTTGTTGTACGTGGGGTCGACTAAATGAATCATTTTTCTCCAAAATATATTAAAGGATTCATGTCATAATTATTCAACACATTTTACACTAGCTATCGACTATCTAATGTAACCCTCTATTTTTCTCATCCAGGGCTTCAGACTAGCAATGACAGTTTTTTCTCATTATTAAATAAAAAATTAAGAATATTTTTCACTAATTTCTCCTTAACTAATTAATTCGGTGAAAACTAATTTCTATTAGATTCCTTACCATTCGATTTCCATTTTTTTTTTTAATTTTCTTTCTTTGAAATCATTCAAACCAAACGAGGCCTAAAGGTTCTTTCTCACTGTTTGTTTCACTACTCAAGAACTAGGAGATGCACTTTTTAAGTGCTCGAAGTTCTTAATAAAACTGCAACAACTACATTAAAGTCAAGACAACTGCTCTCTTCATAACACATTGTATAAGTAGGGCCATTAAAATTAACTTAATTGTAACTGCATCAAAGTGTCTTCAACTCTAATTATATGCTGACCAACTTTAGGCTTCGTTTGTGACTGCTTTTTTTACAGCTTTTTAAAACAGCGTTTTAGTACAAAAATTAAAAATTTTGTACTAGAAAACTGCTTTAAGAAGCAGTAAGAAAGTCATCACAAACGAAACCTTAATCATAACAAAGATTAAACCATGGCTTTCTCCTGTGATGCAACTTCAGCTGCTAACAACTTAACCATCTTGGAATTCTGTTGCAGGCTACATCATACATTGAGGGTGGAAATATTCAAGCAATCATCGATCCGTCTCTTGAAAACGACTTCGAGCTGCAATCAATCTGGAAGATTGCTGAGATTGCTATCCTGTGCGTCAAGCCACAGGGAATTCAGAGACCATCAATATCATTGGTTCTCAAGGAAATTCAAGAGGCTATTGCCATAGAGCAAAGTTCAGGGGTAACTAATGGAGGTATGATGATGACTGGAAACTCTCCAAGTTCTTCCTTGAATTTGGATTCAGTGGCCCTCACTGGCTCTGAGACTCAGATGAATCCTTCTTTTCTTAAAGTTTTTTCCCAACCAGTTCTCAGATGATATTTAGGCGTTGTTTGGGACTGCTTTTTTACTGTTTTTTAAAGCAGCTTTTTAATATAAAAAATAAAATTATTGTATTAAAAAGCTGCTTTAAGAAGCTGTTAGAAAGTCATCCCAAACGAAACTTTAATCTTTTACATAGGATCTCTTCATCTCATTTGGTATGAATTGATATGTTTTTCTAGGGATCATCCTTGTGTGTATTTTGTTGATAGGGTGAAGCTATATTCTGGAATGTGAAGTAGAAGTGCCATGATTTTGTTATTAGTTGAGAGGCCTTTTGGTTCATTATTATTTTATCTGTGATGTCAATATTTTGCATTTGAATTATTTAATTTAGTTAAATTTAATTGAGTGTAGGGTTAATTTAAATAAACTTAAATTGATTTTCATTGATTTAGGATTAATTTGAGACAATTATTACGTTCTTGTTAATTTTTCATTGCTTATAAAAAATATTTAGAATGAAAAGTTATTTTTTGCAATCAAAATAGTTAAGTTGTTTTCTCTACAGCAATTTCGTCAACTTTATAAAATGTTGTAGCTATCTCAAATAAACTCTAATGACTCGATTGAAATTAGTCAGAAATCAACAGGATAAATGGTACTTATGCATGTGTGCATGTATCCTTTATTTTTTTTTTTTTGGACATATTAGGGGATTCGAGTGTGGGTGAGATCAGGAGGAATTTTTTTTTTTATCGATCAATTGGCCTACAACCCGTTCTCACATTTATCATTTTGAGCGACTATCTTTAAACGAGAGTAAATTGATTTTGATTTGTGGGGAATATATCTATGCATGACTCATGAAGTTGTGGAGCAAAACATTTTTATAATAAAATATTGAAAATATATAGATATAAGATGGTTAATTGACTTTTAGAAAATCTTATAGGAATTGTAATAAATTATGTTCACAAATTCATCTCTTACAAGCAAAGGCTTAGAAGGAAGGATTTGATCTCACAATCATAAGCAAATAAATAGAGTATAAGAGGGGGAAGGGTTGGTTGTTAATAGCAAATAGAGTTCTTTAGATGCTTATAGGAAGAATATTTTATACTTTTGAAAGAAGATATTTGTTTTAGTTATTGAAGATATTGATAAAAGACTATCTATATCTAAGAATGCTCTATAAGTTCTCAAAAGACTATCTACATCTAAGATTTGACCAAATCATGAAAGAATATAGGAAGAAAAATAGGATCAAGGGCAAAAGAAACATAAAGAGACAATGAATGTCATGGTATAATCAAGATGCATTGATACTTAGTGTGAAAGTCAATTAGAGACATCTTTTTCTTCAAATAAAGATCTAATGATAATATACTACATAATAAATTTCGTCAATACATTTTTTGCTGATGATGATCCCTTAAATATTAAGGATATTAGAAATATAATAATGTAGATGATAAATAGAAACATCTAGAACCTAAATAAAGTCGGGTACATCCCTCGCTAGATAATAAACTTTCTCCACATCAAACAAATAACTATAGAAGCAAATTAATTGAATTCACATTGCATGAAAATTATATTTGAGAAAAATAGAGTCATATCAGTTTTTCTATGATCAGAAGAACTAAAGACCACAAAGTTAAAGCTAGGGCATACAAATTAATGTTAATGGTCTCCCATCACTTTCTTAACAGGATCATTATATTAAATCACTTTCATAAATAAAAGTATCATGAAGGTATAGGTTTATTTTATTAAGAATAAATTTGACAGTGTTTATCACTTATGTGAAATTAAAAAGCTTAATGAAAATTTAAAACTAGACAATGAATGAAGTGCATAAGATCTAATAATGTTATAATAATGCAGTGTATTAACTTTATATAACTCAAAATTTGTATTGTTGCACATACAATCAGGATGAATCTTTTTGTTGTTCATTTTGGATATTAATTTCCTCACTAGAAAGTAAGGCATAAAGAACATCAAGATCTATGGGATTGAGATATGTTCTAATGGCGGTTTTGAAGGAATTATATGAAGAGGGAAGGCCGTTCAAGATGTATAAGATAACATCTTCTTTGTCAATTTTTGATCCTACAGCCGCAATATTGTCTACAAGAATTTTGATTTGAGCGAGATATTGCTGCATGAAGCGATATCCCACATTTAAAGCTGATAGAGTTCGTGTTTGAGTTGGATTACACAAGATCTGTTGGTCGGTTGGAGACGTTTCTCAAGAATGGACCAGATTTCTTGAGCCATGGAGGAAGAGATAACGTAGGGGAGGATGGAGGGAAAGATGGTAGACATTAGAGTGGAAATGAGATTTCTGTCAACAAGATGCCAAAGGTGAAAATCAGGATGAGAAGAGTTGGTCAGTCTTGGGGTGTCACCAGTGAGATGGCTGGCAAATCCATTTGCGGAGAAGTGTTGAAGACAACAAATGGCATATGTGTCGACGGTAAGTTAATTGGGTGGAAACCAAGTTCTTGAAATTTGAGATCAAGAACTTCAATGAAGGTGGGACGGTGAACTGAGATAGTGCCGCGCAGAGTGGATTGAGTTGGATGGGAGGCTGCAGAATCTTGATCAGCCATGGATGAGATCTGATACCATGAAGACCCTGCTGGCCAAGAGAAACTAAGAAGGAAGAAGAATAAGTGAAGAATATTGTATTGATATCCTTATAATAGTACATAATAATGTATATATAGACAACATTGAATTAAGATAGTATAATGAAACAATTTAGCATAAGTTGAATCAGTGACCTATGTACACACACTAACAGAGAGAACATGATAAATAAAACTCTCATGTCACCAAAGATATGCTTGATTCAAACATAATAAATAGTATTTCATTTGATATGATGGAGATGAGTTCGACAATATAGTTTAGCATAGTGAAAGAATTTACTATAAGATATCGTATTGATAAGATCTGGGGCTCACAAATTTTTCCCTTTATTGACTTTTTCACATAAAAGATCTCGTATTTACTATAAGCTACTCTTGACTTATTTATTTGTGCTTGTAAAATTTTTAGACAATATTAAGATGATCAATTAATTCTCTCTCTACTACTTAGAATGTTCTAGAACAAACAACAATAATAACAATTAATATTAATAAAAAGCATACCAATTAATGAAAAATAAATTCATTAATTTTTTTATAATTAATTAGGGTGAAAATAAAAAATTGTTTGATTGGTTAAACTAGATATAAGATAATTATTTATTTTAAAAACTAATTCTATTAATTTACTTGTGATAAAAATAATTGATGTATTAATTAATATAATTAATTTGATTTGTTAGGGATCAAATAACAATAGAACTAATCAATAATGATATCTAGTGCAATTAAACATTCTGATTAATATGAGATAGACTACTTAACTGATAAGTAGTTATTAATTGACTAATTAGTAATCGAATATTGATTGGAAAATAAATAAAATAATTGTTTATTTATGCAAAGTGAATAATTGTGACATAAAATTACCCAATAATAATATTAATAAATCATGAATATAATAAATTAATCGAATAAAAAATCAAATAACTAGCATAAGTAATTGAACAAAACTTAATTAATCTAATTACATAAAATTTAAATATCAAATAGTGGATGTAAGATAAATAATTTAAATCTTTACATTATTAAATCATAAGAAAATAATCAATAATCAATTATATAAAATATATGATTGTGATATTAAATTACATTATATTCGTTGATTATGATAATAAATCAATTGAACACGCCATCAAGTATCATAATAATTATATAGCTGGCTTAATTAATAAATTTTTTGTTAATTCTTAATAATTTAAATGTCAAATTATATCACCAATTAAGAAAATAAAATAGTAATTATAGTTAATTAAGACATGATATAAGTTATCTTAATTATGTGAAACTTGTTATAACCCAACTTAATTAACAAATAAATGTAGTTCTCTAAAAGTCATTCATGTCAAACATATAAATATCATTAAAATTAAAGTTTAATGAGGTTGACTTTTGAAATTTAGCTTTAACCATTTTGAAAAATTAAATTAAAATAATTTAAACTTTTACTAAAAAATCAAATTTCTACCTATAATTCAACCCAAGCTCCTAAAAACAAATCTCCAGTCAAAAATAATCTTTTAAATTATATTTGACCTTTTCTTAGATGATTATTGCAAAGCAATAAATTCTTTTTAAAAAACATAATCTAATATAATAATAATAATAATAATGAAGAGTAGAAAGAGCCAAGATAAAAATATATTGAGTGTTTCAAACTAATAAATAAGGGAGGTGATCAAGTCTTAAAAAAGGTTGAGCGCTCATATCTCACAATATTTTTATATGGTTTGAAGAATTTATAGTAAAATTGTGTCAATATTATTAATAAAGCCAATAGATTAGGTGACTAATTAACAATCACATATTGATTGGAAAATAAACTCTTAATGACTCGGTTGAAATTAGCTAGAAATCAACTATTAAGTACTTATTAATTGACTAATTAACAATCACATATTGATTGGAAAATAAATAAAATAATTATTTATTTAAGCAAAGTAAATTATTATGACATAAAATTACCGTATAATAATGTTAGTAAATCATGAATATAATAAATTAATAAAATAAAAATCAAATAACTAGCATAAGCATTGGAACAAAACTTAATTAATCTAATTACATAAAATTTAAATATCAAATAGTTGATGTAAGATAAATAATTTAAATCTTTACATTATTAATTCATAAAAAATAATCAGTAATCAATTATGCAAAATATATGATTATGATATTAAATTACATTATATTCATTGATTATGATAATAAATCAATTGAACATGCCATCAAGTATCATAATAATTATATAGCTGTCTAATTCACATTCTCTTTCTGCTGGGACTGCTAAGCCTCAAGCTTTGGTTCTCTCTTATTTGGATGTTAATGAGGAGAAGGTTGGGGAGGGTCTGAATGTTATGGATCTTCAGTTATAAGGATTGTAGGATGTGATGTTGTTCCTGTGGCTTAGGATGAGGGTTATGTTGTTTCGGATATTGAAAATGTTAATGCTGGAGGTTTTAACGGGGAGTCTGGTAACCCTGTTATCAGTGTTGGTTCTAGTGGGTTTAAGGAAGGTGCTTGTATCAATTTGGATATTGCGGGCATGAATTCTACTGTTGTGAGTGCCATGAGCCCTATCCCTTTCTTGGTTAATCATGTTTATATCCCAATTCCATCTCCCACTAATGTTGATGATGAGGAAGAATTTTTTTCTAATTATTTGATGCCAGTTTGTCTGACTCCTAACTCTATTGATGTTCTGGGTCATGATGGTTTTGTGAATTTAGCCTCTAATCCTTTAGGGTCGGTTGGTTGCGATTTTGTGGCTATTAAGGGTGTTAAGGTTTCGGTTGTTCATGAAGGGACTCTGAGGGGGGTTGTGGTTAGTCATTATGTTAACTTGGCTTTACCGACAACTTTTGTTGATATTCCTATTTCAGTTGTGTCCAATTAATGCGGAGTTGAAAGCCCATCTAGCCTTCTCAATGAGTAAATCTTGTGCGAACCATTCGGATTGGTTAAATGTGTCTGGCGATAATTTTGATGAGAATGAAAAATGAGATCCAAGATCCTCAAGATAAGTTCAATTCCATGGCAGACTGATTTGTTGATCAAGCTATTTCTAGTGGTGATGGGAAAAGGTCTAAAAATAAATCTAAGAAAAAATATAGATTCCTACTATGCTTGTTTGGCTTTTCTTTTGGTTGCTGGACTATGATGAGGCAATCCTGCTTAACCTTGGGTAGGCCTTGAGCTGGCAACCTTGGTGGTTAGTGTGGCTTGTGCCTTTTGTTTTTGCTTATTGAACTTCGGCTGCTTGCTTTGTGGCTTACTCCGCCAATGGATGGTCGCCTCTTAGCTACTCAGTGGGTGCAGGATTGCTAAAATGAGTCCTCTTGGTTGGCATTTTATATGGTGTGTTTTGTCTGCTTAGCTAGTTCTTTCGTAACATTGGGCGTCTTTGCTGTAAGTGTGTGTTGTTGGCTTTGTTTGTCTGTTGTAATTTTCCTTCATGTTCAATAAAATTTGGGGCTAGTCCCCCTTTTTTTTTAAATAATAATAATTATATAGCTGGTTTAATTAATAAAAAGTTTGTTAATTCTTAATAATTTAAATGTGAAATTATATCACTAATTAAGAAAATAAAATAGTAATTAGAGTTAATTAAGACATGATATAAGTTATCTAAATTATGTGAAACTTGTTATAACCCAAATTAATTAACAAATAAATGTAGTTCTCTAAAAGTCATTCATATTAAAAATATAGAAATATCATTAAAATTAAACTTTAATGAGGTTGACTTTTGAAATTTAGCTTTAACCATTTTGAAAATTTAAATCAAAATAATTTAAACTTTTACTAAGAAATCAAATTTCTACCTATAATTCAACCCAAGCTCCTAAAAACAAATCTCTAGTCAAAAATAAACTTTTAAATTATATTTAACCTTTTCTCAGATGATTATTGCAAAGCAATAAATTCTTTAGAAAAAACATAAGCTAATTAAAAAAAAATAGGCCTAATATATATATATATATA
>NW_021318693.1:4315341-4427345 GCF_001605985.2 Dendrobium catenatum
TATATATATATATATATATATATTTTATATATATATATTATATATATATATAATTATATATATATATTATATAAGTGATGCGGGAGTTAATTTTTTGCTTATTAGCTTACATTTTGTTTTAAGACCTATAGGTATTTATTATTATTACACATAATATATATTTTGTTTGTAAAAAAGACAAACATTGTCTATGTAAATCAATTGTTTAGAAAAAAAATGTTGAACAAATCCTAAGATAAAACAAGCTCATGTGAATCAGTAATACATAGTAATGCTTTAAAATTCAAATTGGATAAGTGGCCAGCCGGATCGATAAGTTCATTTGGTTCCCTATAAGTTCGGTCGTGTATCAAAATCGCCTTATCATAGGACTTCTGGTGATCGAACAAGCGAATCATTTCTAATTTTGAAGATCTGCATGGTTTCTATTTTGATCAATTTAACCATTTTTTTAAAAATTATATTGCTAGAAATAAAGAACTTTAACTAAATAAAATTATTTAATTTTTTCGTGCCCTAATTCTCAACTCTTCAAACTTTTGATTTCACCTTTGAATTTCACTTATTGCTATAAGAGATGAGATTAATCACTTAAATATATAATGAGCTCAAATAAAAAATTATAAAAGTTAGTTTTTTATTGTAGATTATATTTCATAATATAACTTTCTTTAATTTTTATCACATATTTACATCATTATTATATCATTAAAATAAAATATAAAATTTAAATATTTTTTTTAACCTCTTGAAACCTTCCTCTCTTCTGATTCAATATCGATTCAATTTTCAAAATCTTAATTATTAGTTGTACTTAGTTATTTAGAGGGTTGATGTAATAAATTCATATTTTTCTTACTGCTTTCTAAATTAACTTTTTAGTATAATTTTTTTTTTGAAAAAAATGAAAAAAATAATATTTAAAATTTATTCTAGATGAAGCCTAAGACTGTGTGTGTGAGAAACTATTGTCATGTGTTATGTTACACTTTATTTTTTAATTTATAGGAAAATTACATATATACCATGAAAGTTGATAATTTGTAAAATAAGTATATCTAACACTAATCTTAGACTTGTTGCAAAAACAATTAGTTGGATATCAATTTTATGAATAGCCAAAATTCAACTGCAACATAAAAAAATTGCCCTTATTTTATATTATGTTGTAATATTATTGTTGTTCAAAATATTATAAGAATAAAGTTTGAGTGACTAAAATGATGCTATCATAAAATTAATATAAAGTTATTTTATCATCCTAATCATAAATAATGCATAATTAAAACTATACTAATTTGTGAATAGACTAATCACTAATGCAAGTGAACTTTCTTTTTTCTTCATTTTTTTAGGATAAAAAAACTCCTCACCTAATCGACTGTCATCTCTAACTTGAACACAAATCTTGAGGAATCAACAAAACACCAAATTGTCTGGTCATTTTGGTTAGATCAGTATCCAAATGAATTTGTCATAAATAACTTCTAGCCATGTTTCATGTGTTCAAGAAAAATAAGTTTAATTTTTAATAATTGAATAGAAGTTTATCATGACCCTCCTTGTGGATTTCAGAAGAGGAGTTTTTGGTATGGCAGCTTTTTTTCAGTTTTCGTTGATTGAAACTTTTCATGATCTTAGACCTTCAATTGATGCAATTTGTAAATTCTTTTTCAACCTTAAGCTCATCGATTCATTCTATGTTACTTTGTTAAATGCTAAGCATGTCTTGATTAAGCTGGTTAAGGATTTATATTATAGTTGTATTTTTGCTCATCGGTCTTACTTTGTGAACAATTGCTTTATGAAAATATCTAAGTGGTTAACTCTTTTTGATGTAAATGTTGAATCCTCCATGATTTCTTTCCCAAACTTGTGGCCTCATCTTCTTTCCCCTTGCATTCTCGTCAGATTGGGGTCGTTATTTGGTAAACCCCTTAAAATTGATAATGCTACTGCGTGTGGGTCGCGCCTTTCGTTTGCTCGTGTCCTTGTCTAGTTAAACATAACCAAAAGTTATCCTGATAAAGTTTGGGTTGGTCCAGAGAAGTTTGGTGGATATGGAGGCCTTTCCTCATTATTGGGGTTAGTGCAAGTCCCTTGGACATTCTTCTTCGGAATGTCATAGTTTGTACCCTCCTCGTGCTGTGAATTAAGTAAATGCCTTATCTGGCCCTTATAAGATTGTTGTGGTGTTGCCCAATCCGTTGCCTCCTGTTTTTCCTTAGTGGTATCAGAGCAGATGCTGTTGACATTTTGGGCGCCAATAATCGTTCGATTCAACTGAATGCTTGTTCTTCCATGCCCCCTACCAGCCTTATGGGGGATGTGGGTTCTATTGTGGTTGCTTTAGATGTTCCATCTGAGGTTGTTGTTAAAACCCATAATAACTCTATGAATGTTTGTCCTTATGTTGATTTGGAGCCTATCATGAATTGTGGGGTGGATGCTACTACTGTTAACAATATGGATGATGGTTATGGGGGTCTTGTTGACCTTCCTCCTATTGGTCCTATGTATGTTTTGGATCATACTGTCACCCTAGGGATTGATGACATGGCTTTAATTCATACTGATTTTCAACCACCTACTTCACGTATCGTTGTTGAGAAGGATTTTTGCCTTGTTAACTTAGCAGTGTTTAATGGATCTTCTAGTAATTTGAACGATGAGTCTCTTGATATGGACTTGTCGCCTATTTTTGCAAAACCAAATGAAATTGTATCCTTTATAAATGTTCTGATCTCTTTAATCTCAATCGATGCTTTGAAAGCTCAATTGCCATTGAACATGAAGGATTCATCTTTAGATAACTCTGATTGGCTGGATGGGGGTGCTTCCTCTCCTTGCGAGGGTATCGAGTAAGAATTGAATGATCCAGCGGATGATATATATAGTTTGAATGTTGGACGAATTGTTCGAAAAGCCTTTTGTCGTGGAGGTGGCAAACAGGGTATGATAAAAGTCAAAAGAAGGTAATTGTTTTGTTTGCAATGGATTTTTTTTTGCTGTTGGTCTTCTTGTCCTCTCCGATTTGGGATTGGTGTTGGTTCGTCTAATGGCTGGGGCTTGTGTTTTGGTGGGGCTCTTTGTCTTATCTGGATTTCCTTTATTTTTCGGTTTTGTTGATGAGGTAATTGGTGGTCAGTTGTTTTTGTTTCTAAGTTCATTTGGGATCTGTTGGGTGGTTGTTTGAGTCAGACAATGATGTCGCAGCTCTTATGTTTCTTGGATCTTATTGCTACTTCATTTTATGCCTTCAATGGATGGTCCTTGCCTATCAAACCGGGTGACGCTTATGAGTCTGACAGGCTTTATGCCCTTTTTTATTTCTATCCTAGTTTTTTTTTTTTTTCAAGTGCCCTTACATCTTTGAACTGGCGTCCGTCGTTTTGTGCAATTGTTGTTCCTTCTCTTCCATCCATTCGGTTTCTGGCTGAAACATTCAGTCTAGAAAATGAGAGAGACAAATAGACAGCCTTGCATTCCGTTCAAATATGATAAAGGTACCGTCTCCAAATCAATTTATTTTATATTTATATATTAATTTTCATAGCTAACATCATATAGGTCTCAATGTGTAAATTGCTAAAATGTCTTTTCCAATCTATTTTGAAATAATTTGATTTTTCTAAACTTTAATTATGTAAATTAGATGTTTCTTGCAATTTCAGATAAATTTCCATTACAGCAACAAACATAAAAATTTAGATTTGATATGTAATTAGCTAGAAACTCCTACTTTTATTCCATTATTATTTTAATTTATAACCTTAGGCCCTTGTGTTAGCTTTACGAGCGTTTAGATTTGATTTTTGGACTTAGTTCACATCCCTATGTAGATTATTAAATATAAAACTTTAATTATTTAGAAATAATCCATTTAATAAATCATAAATCAAACAATTAGTCAATTACAAAATGCATATAAGTCAAAGTTTAACTAAAAAATAATGAATTACATCCATTTAAACAAATTGAATAAAAAGTTTAAATATATATTAATTATATTCATTTGATCTCACAAATATAATGAAGTGCATAAGGTAAATATAAAATTTGATTTAAGAAAATAATGAAAAATAAATATTTCTTTAAGTCAAATTTGAGATGCAAGGTTTAAAGTAAAAAATTCAACCTAATAATTAATGCACATATGAATTCAAATCAATTCATAATATATGTAATGGATTAAATAGTATAATCAAACTCAAAAGTTATAATTGGAAGACAAATTAATTATAAAATCAAATTGAAATATAAAAATACTTTAAAATTAAATATTTTTTTAGAATAAAAACTAAAAATAAAGTCGAAAGAATAGAATAGAGAGAAAACATAAAGAAAAGAATAATTCGATAGTTTATATAACTTAGATTTCATAAAAGTCATTAAAAATCCAAGAAATATTAAAAATGGAAATAAGTTTCTATGAACTCCTAAAATAATAACGAAAAAATAAATCTACATTCATTGAAATAAATTCAAAAAAAAAAAAAAAATCTCTTTTAAAATGTAAAGCACAACATATTAAAACTTTAGAACTTGTATTCAAACTAAATATCCATTGGCTTTAAACAAACAAAATTCAATTGTAAGAAAATTTTAAATAATAATAAACCTAGGACATAACCGAACGACTGAATGACCCAGCCTGTCACATACACTTAGTATTGTTTGCTAGGACACCAACTCAAGCTTTAGGTTAGGTCGATGCTATTTCATATACCATTTTTGAGATGTAAAAAACTTGCATGTGAACAAGTGATGGTTGTTATAATTTACTGTGATGCCTATGTTTCAATTCTCTCTTTGATGATATGTGTTTAGATTTTCTTAGGATAGGAGCGCTCTGCATATTTATTACTAATCAGATTTTTTATAGGTTTATGTAGAGCTATTATTAAAAGGGGACTAAAAATTAATCATGATATATATCTAATCAAAATTTGTGTATGTGCTTATGCTATTTTAGCCCCCAATTATTGAATGCATAGCCTATATATAGGTTGCTCATAAATGAGCAAAATGACAATTGATTTTATCATGTAGGGAGTTTATAGTCCTTTTCATTTTTAAATATAATTTAAATAAAAAAGTTGTGAAAGTCTTTAAAAACTGATTTGTTTATTCAAGGATAAAGGAACAAAAAGCAAAAAAATATCTTCCTCACATAGGAGATTTCTTTCTTTTGGAAATCTTTCTGGAGGATGATTGGGGATATAAAACTTGAAGACTAATAAACAAACCAATTTATCTTTGTTAAAAAGACTTGCGTCATTCATAAGTTTAGAAATTCAAGTTGTTTTTGGTGGAGCCTAGTCACTTGTACTTTCAGCAGATTCTGGGTTGTATATTAAGTGGCATTTGCCACATGGACTTTGGACATTATACTTTTCTCTGTGATTGATTGATTTCTTGTTTACATTAGTTGCACAATATAGATTATTTGTTTTTTTATAAGTTTCTTTCATTCATGTGCTTGCGCTCGAATTTTGTTTAGTCTCTCAAAAATAAAAACTTTTCTACTCATAATTAAAAAAAAAATTTAGGTGTAAATAACATAGAAAAAAAAACCAAAGAATATATAGCTTGCATGCATATTAAAGCATTTTCTTCTATCCTTATTTTAGACACTTCCCCCTCTGAGACTAGAGTTCATATAATCCGACCTATGAGGATGATGTGTTGAACTTATGGAAGTCTAATATTCTAAGAAAATTATATTTTTAATCAATTTTCAAAAAAATTAAGCAATCATGATTTGTGACATTTCAACTAGCATGCATTACATTATAATCAAATTAAAAATAAAATTGCATCAGTTCTAAAAGCATATATCATTCATACGTATAGGGTCACTTGTGATTTTTTCTAGATGTTAGCCCTAAGTTTCAAAAACTTAAACAATAGCTTACCCGTCTTTCATATGACTGGACAACTTAATTTTGAGATGATTAGGAGATTTAGCTGGCTTTCTTTTTCAGATAAGATGTAAGTCCAGATTGCACTTCTTTAGATAGGTTCAGGTTACTTCATTATAATACTCAACTTAGATCTAGGTTCTAAGGTAGATAAAAAATCATAAGTCCTCACCATCCAAAAATATAATCTCACCTTTCTAATAACATACCAACTTGAATAATAACATCTCTTAAAATATAAAGCCCAACATAAAATAGATTGGGGTTGCTTCTGAGCCTTTCAGAATCTAGCACCTCATACTTTTCTTCTTTGACTCCTTGAAAAATTCAATTTTTTTATCGTTTCCTTTAATCTTGTAATCAAATGGTATGAAATCACTGCTTTAATCGAGAGTTCTCTTAGGAGTACTTCTCTTATGATGTAATTAACTATAAGGACTTGACTTTATATAGAATTGAAAAGTCTAAATTAAAATAAACGATGTTTTATTCTTACAATAGCAGGGAAAAATCTAAGGGAATGCATATTGTCTTTTCAAACTCATTTCTATTTTAAATATACTTGTAGAATATCATTATCATCTCCCCAGATGATATAATATTCTCTTTGTTATATTTGACCTTATAATGATGAATGTTATAAAACACTTTCGTATTTTTAAATGCCTTATATAATATTATATTCATCTTTCGAGATAATATATTATTCTCCTTGTTACCTCTGATTATAGAAATGACTAAATTTTCAAAACTCATTTCTCTTTTCAAATACTTTCTATATAATTCAATGTTCATCTTTCTGGATGATATATTATTATTTGAATTGTGTTTGACCATAAAAATAATATTTTCCTAAAACTCTATTTTGATATTGAAGCCATTGTATAATATAGTTTCAGTCTCCCAAGACAATGTACTTTATTCTTAATATAATATTTGATTTCAAAATAGGAAAACATCGAATCTGCGTGACATTTTTTTCCCTACATTGGTATGATTGTCTTATTTTTTATTAATTAATCTAAAATCTATTGTTATATATATATATATATATATATATATATATATATATATATATATAATATATATATATAATATAATATAATAATATATATATAGTATATATATATATATATATATATTCTAATATAATATTTTGATTTCAAAATAAGGATAAACATCAAATTTGTGGTGATTTATTTTCCCTACATTGGTATGCATTGTCTTATTTTTTATTAATTAATCTAAAAATCTATTGTTTTATATATATATACATATATATATATAATATATATATATATATATATATATATATATATATATATATATATATATATATATATATAGATATAGTATAAATATATATAAGTTTTAAAATCAAAACGGTTAACAGGTTGGAATCTAGTCATTCGATTATTACGGTCGAGTTCGAGTATGTATTTTTGACGCTATTTTTAAAACAGGTTGTGGTTTGAGTTGACTGAATTTCGGGTCGGAATCTGAACTCGACCCATCTAACCGTTTTGACACATCGCCTAAAAACAAGTAAGACAATTATAACACAATTTTTTTTCTTGAGAAAGTTATCCCATTGCATTGGAATTCTACACATGGAAGATCATAAAGTAGGCAAGAGTTTATTGTGTGTTATCATGCTTGTTAGGCTAATTTAATATCACAATATTACGACAATATTTACTGAACTACATTATTAATTTTTAATTATTCTCTTAAACTGTTTTAAACAATTTAATATCATAACAACATATCATTAAAAAATAAATCTTAATCAAAGCATAATTA
The DNA here is from genome assembly GCF_001605985.2 of Dendrobium catenatum. Lineage (NCBI taxonomy): Eukaryota > Viridiplantae > Streptophyta > Magnoliopsida > Asparagales > Orchidaceae > Dendrobium > Dendrobium catenatum. The sequence continues at coordinate 4,323,069 of NW_021318693.1, forward strand.
AGAACTTTTATTTGATCGCGGTGAACGTACGTAGAGCTACGTTCAACCGCACTAAGATCGCAAGTACAAAAAGAGAAATCCGAGCAAATACCGAGCAATACCAATAATAACGAGAAATATCATTATGTGAAGACAAAATAACGAGTAATACCGAGCATACCGAGTAATACAAAAAATATCGCGAGTTTCTCTAGAAAACTCGGTATTTTTATTGTATTTTACTCGGTATTGCTCAGTATTGCTCGTATTACTCGTATTGGTCTTCCCAGAGTGGTAATTCCTCTATTATCAAACATACCTAGCAATACCGACCAAATTCGAAGCAAAAATGAGTAACAATCCTTTGACCGAACGTAGATCTACGTCCGTCAGAGGACGTAATTAAACTCGATTTTTGCTCGATTATTTGGTCGGTTTTGCTAGTATGTTTGATAATAGCGAGGAATACCATTCTGGGAAAGACCAATACCGAAATACCGAGCAATACCGAGTATTATCAAAAAAACACCCAGTTTTTCCTAGAAAAAAACTCGTATTTTTGGTATTACTCGGTATTACTCAGTATTTTGTCTTCCACATAATGATATTTCTTGTATTATTGCTTCGGTATTGCTGCGTATTTTCTTCGTTTTGTGGCCTGCGAATCTTAGTGCCGGCCAAACGTAGCTCTACGTACGTTCACCGGACCAAATAAACCATAATTAAGGAGAGTGCCTTACAAGGGCATTGCCTCTTTGAATGTTTTAAAATATTTTTATATATCATATATTTTATTTATATAAATAGAATTTTTTAAAAAATATTGAATTAATATCTCTCTAAATTTTTAGGATTTTGAATTAAAAAATATCCTGAACAATATTAATGATTATTTAAAATTCAAAAAAAAAAAAAAAAAAATTGGCCCCGCAACTTATCTTAATGAATCAAAAGGCTAATTCTTTTTCATTTTAACTCCTTTTATTCCTATCTTAAAATAATCAAAAGGCTAATACAATAACGCATTCACTAATTACTTCCTAATTATTTAAACAAAATAATTTCTTTAGCTTAATCCTTCCTACTTAGTCTAATTAATTAAATCAATTTAAGATCAAAACCATTAATGAGCATCTAATTGATTAGCCTACCAAATTTTTAACTGAACATTAATATGCTTAATTTAATACTTAATTACAATTAAATCTTAATTAATCAATTAGTCGACGCATTTTCAAAACAAACGAACATATTAACCTTTATAAACAAAACTTCTTTTCTTTCTTCTTACGGTATGAAACTCTATAAAATTATTATTTTTTATATCCTAAAATGCAAAATGAAAAAAAAAATGTAGCATAAACAAATAGGGCCAAAAAATTTAAATTGTTCAAATTATTACGCTAATTGTCTAAGTAATATATGAATCAACCCATTAAATAAAAGATGGAGAGGATTAAATAACAAGTTTTATTCTAATTTTTGTTATTTTTTTATTAAAAATTCATGAAGGATAAAATCATAACAGGTTGAAATATGAAAAAATAATAATAATAATAAGTTTCACTATCCTTACATAGAGATTAAGAAAAAATAGGCACAAATATTTTTAAACAAAAATTATAAAAAGACTCATTATCTAAAGGGAATTTATTTAAAAAAAACACGAAAAGTTGGAGCGCATGCAGTAATTAAGATTTATTATATATTATTAGGAAGAGCTTAAGCAGGATTTTGAGCTCGTTGGGCTTATCGAGCTCGAGTTCGAATAGTCGTCCACTCGGCTCGATTACTCATCGAGAAGCTCACGGAAGGCGGAATGGGGGCTAGTGGAGGCGGAGCGGCAAGCGGCGAATTCGAAGCAGGTGTCGCGCGTGCCGAATCTGAAGCGTTCGCGGTAGGGGCCGAATCTGAAGCGTTCGCGGCGGACGACGAGCTTGATTTCGTGGTGAGTCGAGCTCAAGCTCAACTTTTGAGCTCGACTCGAGTTCGAGCTCAAGTTAAGCCTGACTCGAACTCGGCTCAACTCGTTTACACTCCTAGCATGAATTCAATCAAATCGAGTTGATTCAAATTCAAAATTAAAATTCTGCTTAATGTACCAAAAAAAAGTCATATCAACAAATATAAATATAAAATAGAATGAAAAAAGAAACAAAACTCCAATAGAGAAGGTGATCCTGTATAACTAAAGCATTACGTCTCATGCAGATTCTAAAGAGGCGTGCTCCTGCGAAGCAAGTGAGAAGCTTAGCCATATTTATAACGTTGTCGTTCAGCTTCAGTTGCGAGTTGGATAATCACTCATCTGTACATTTGATTGAGAAGTAGATAAATATTAAACATAATTAAATATGTTGAATTAAAATTTATTTAACTGCCAAAAATTTTTTAAGCATAATTAAATATTGAAACTTTGAATTCAAATTTATCTATAAATAATTAAAATATTACTGGCAAACACAAAGTGAGACGGTTAAAGAGGAATAATTATTAGGTCCGGACACCTGACGTAGCTCTACATACATTCGGAGGCTAATAATATGTCGCCACGTGCTCTTACTTTTTACCGCGCAGCCCGACGAGCCGACCCAGACTGGAAACCAGTATTGCTATGTTTGGGAATTGCTAGGTATTGCTAGGTATTGTTCGGTATTGCTAGGTATTGCTTGACAATAATGAGAAATACCGCTCATTCAAGAACAATACCGAGCAATACCTAACAATACATAGCAATACTGAGCAATACCTAGCAAAATCGGGGTATTGCTAGGTATTGTTAGATATTGCTCGGTATTAATTGCTAGGTATTGAACTTAATGGAGTGGTATTTATCATTATTGTCGAGCAATACCTAGCAATACACAAATCAGCCAATACATAGCAATACCGGGTCCGGGTCGTCGGGCCGCGCGGTAAAGAGTAAGAGCACGTGGCGACATGTTATTGGCGTCCGAATGTAGAGCTACGTCAGGTGTCCGAACCTAATAATTATTCAGAGAGGGGAGAGAGAAACAAAGAATTAGAGAGAATAACTTAAACTTTTTTTTAAAAAAATTAAATTGGACTTAAGGTATGTTTGGACCAACTACGCTTTTTTTATAAAATTGATTATGAAGTTATAGTGGGGAAAATAGATTTTAGTTATTTTGATTGAAAAAATAGCATTCCATGACAGAAATTTTTGAAAAGCAATGAAAATAAATAAATAAAGTAGTAATCAAACAAAATCTGTTTATTGTGTGAAAAGAAAAGTAGTGAACTATCCCAAGCAAGCCCTTAGAGTCAATTAGAATATGTGTAGCTTATGTACCATAAGGAAAAAAGTCGATTTTTGGCCTATTTTTTCATCAAAAATTACAAATTCCGGCTAATTTTCGACGGAATTTTTTTCGTCGTTCAAAAACGCATAGGAAAATGATTTCAGATTGGAATAAGTTTTGTCGGAACTTTTTCCGACGGTTTTCCTGCATTATACCGACAAGTGACTTTTTTATTGATAACAATCTATTATACATTTGCAACCTCTGGCTTCAGATATACATGTATAATATGATTTTAAAATGCCAAAAAAAAAAAATTAAAATATATGAAGGTACTTGGTAAATTTCCCCACATCCCCTCTCCATTACTATGAATCTTCTACCGCAATTAGTGAATATTATTAGAATGTAATTAAATGATGCATTTTCTATTTACTCCGTAACCGGCTAATAGCCTCTATATATACATAGCACTGTACACATTTGCAAGATAACAAAAACATTTTCATTTCTACTTTCTCTGTGTCTCTTCCCTACGGCTTCCTCTGTCTCCCTGCTCTTCACTCTTCTTTCAGAGTATACCCCCTTTCCTTATGACTTAAGTTTCGAGGCAATTTTAGGCTTCATTTGAGACGACTTTTTTATTGTTTTTATTGTACTAAAAAGCTGTTTTGAGAAACAATAAGAAAGCCGTCTCAAACGAAACCTTATTCATGTTGATGCTTATTAGAATAAAAAAGTTATTTATCTGCTTCACACAGATCAGCCAGCTGATCCTTCAAGCTAAAGGCATATTATATAGAAATCCAAGTTGGAACCACTAACCCAAAAGAAAAGGTTCAAATAGCAATTGGAGGAACTGTCAAATATAAAATTTCAGCACAAAGTGGACAAACTCATTTGGCATCATTAGACCACGCTGTATGCAATAACTGGCAGATAAAATGGGAATGGAATTCATTGAATGAGTCATTCAAACTCTCCTCACTGCCTTTAAAAGATATTTATATCTCTCCTTCGATGTTAAATTCAAGAAACTTTGCATTCCAATTGTAAGAGAACCTACAAGTTCTTCATCTCTTCTTGGTCCTGATGAGATCATAACAAAATTTATAGTTGTTTTTAGCTTCAGAATCACTTTTCCTACAAAGTTCCAGAGCCAAAGCTTAGCCTGCTCTTCCTTCTTCAATGGATTTCAAACTGCACTTAGTGGTTGAACATATGGAGGATTTACCTGTGGATAGCCATGACTGCAACGTGATTGCAAAGGTGGAATGGAGAGGGAACGAAAGGAAAGCTGGATTTTTGGCAAGAGGGTTTGAAAGGAAATATACAAGTCAGCAGAAAGTACAGGAAAAGGGCATTGTGATCTGGAATGAAGGATTTGATCATACTTGCAAGTTTAAGAGAGAAAGATCTGGGATTTATAGGAGTTGGTTTATTGCCATTCAAATTGAGGTAAGATGATCAATCATTGATAGTTCCACTAAATATAAGTCAACGGGGCAAAATTTATTTTACCTTGCAAATACTTTTCAAGTTTTTATTTGGTTGTCAAAATTTTGAATTTAGTAAATCCTGGAGTTGTTAGAATTTGAGAGATTTACATCACTTCTCATATTTTTCTTCTTCTTCTTCCTTTAAATCCTAAATCTTGAACTGTCATCAAATAATTTGATAGAATTTAATGGATTTGATCTGTATCATGCCAAACAATTTTCAGAATCAATCATCTCCAGGATTTGTTAAATATGGATTCACAATATTTACTAAATTCTTACTTAAATTAAATCCTAATTGAAGTCAAACAGAGCCTTACAGTATCTATGATCTTCATACAGGAAGTTCAGGAAAGAGGAAAGAGGAAAAATATAGGCAAAGCAAAGGTGGATGTTGTTGAATTTATCTCAAACGTTGAGAATGATAAAATCATCATGATTCCAATCGACTGCAGCATCGGTGGCCATATTTCCGAGGCCATGCTAATGGTAAAATAAAAAAACCAAAGTTCTGTATACACAACTCTGCAAATCCTTCCAGCTCCATGAATCTAATTAGTCTATCATTCCAATTCATGTTTCAGGTCAAACTGCAGCTTATCAAAGTAGAATCAAAAGATAGAAGGCGAGTAACCCCAACACCTGCTCTCAGTCTATGCTTCGTTTCGCGCAGATTTCAACTGAACTCAAGCAGAAAAACGAAAAGCATCCTGGACTCATCGACCAAAACCATGAAGCAAAAAAAAACATCTTTTGCTAGGCTACTTAGTTTGAGCACCAAAAAGCTAGACCAGGAAGGAATAATCAAGCCCAAAGGTCCACCTCTTCTAGCCAATGGATGTGCAGAAGATGGAGACGACATTGATAATGAATGGCACCACCAATCATGTATTCAGTTTTTAACAGCGTTCAAGAAAGTGAAGGTGAGACCAGAAGAAAATTTAAGACCTAAATTTGAAGTTGGTAAATGGGAGAGGACAAAATTAGTAAGCAGAGACGAAAAATTCGAGCTTGCCACTGAAGTGTTTCTTGCATCCATCGATCAGCGCAGTAAAAGAGCTGCAGGTGGGAGTGCCTGCACTGTTCTTGCAGCAGTCATTGCAGACTGGTTGCACAACAATCCAAAGTCTCTACCATTGCAGCGCCAATTTGATGAACTGGTACTCAAAGGATCACTGGAATGGAGAAATCTATGTTCAGAAGAGAATCACAAGGTGAAGTTCTCAGACAAGCATTTTGATCTCGACACAGTTTTAGAAGCAAAAGTCAGGTCTTTGACAGTAGCCACAGAGAAGTCTTATGTAGGTTTCTTTACCATGGACGAAATGCCTGAAGGTTTTGACTGGTTGCAAGGAGATATGTCTTTCGACAACATATGGAATAACATCCTATGCACTGATGTATCAGAGGAAAGAATATATATTGTAAGTTGGAATGACCATTTCTTCGTTCTGAAGGTAGAAAGTGACGCCATTTATCTGCTCGACACGTTAGGAGAGCGGCTATCGGAGGGATGCAACCACGCATACATTTTGAAGTTTGATGCAGAAACTTCAATTTACAGGCATAATAAAGATGATAAGGAAAGGAGTTCAAAGGATTTAGTAAGTGAAGGAATTGCAAGTTGTAAAGAATATATTAAAGGATTCCTCTCAGCAATTCCAATAAGAGAACTTCAGCAGGATATTAAGAGTGAACGGGCAAAAGAAGAGCTTCTGCACCGCCTGCTGCAAATAGACTTCCACTACACTGCTCCAGCTTGCACTGGGAAGACTGACTGAAACTGAACAAGCTAGAGGATCAAAAACATATAAAAATTTGTTTTGGTATTCCTCTTCAACATCGATCATTCATACTAACCATATCTCAAAAGTTTTGTGGCTTGGTTTGTTAATTCTTTTTAATTTGTTCCTCATTACTTGAGTACTTCATCAGCTGGTGCAATCCTATTTTAGCCTAATCATTATACTAAAGGATAGAGATGAGATGTTTGTTCTTGACACCAAAAGTATACTAATAGCCTGAAGGTTCCTCTGGCTCCGTATTAATACTGAAATTCAAGCAAAAAAGTTTGAACGGCCTAAATAAAGCCTCTGGAATTGGAGTCGAATTTTCTGTCCAGGATGAAAAATTACTTGGAAAAAATATGTATAATAATCAAAGAATATACAACGAGTGGCATGGGGAGATAGTTTATCATGAAGGTGAACAAATTGCTAATCGATTATTGACTACAGAGAAGTGTGGATAAGACACAATGAAATAGGTAATAAGAAGAAAGAACCACATATCCCCAAAGCTGGAGGAGATGATGATTTTAACGTTCTGAAACTCAATTTTCTTGAAAGGCTAGGATTTGATGGAGATTAGCAAGACTGCAATACAAGAACGAGATAGATATGTTTAAGGAGGATAGACAACGCAGTGTGCGGGAGTATTCTGGCAAAATATATTTTCAATCCAAAAGCATGTCTGGCCATGAGTAAGGAGAAATTATTCTGTCGGATGCAGCTCTACGTTTGGAGGCGAATCAGGTACAGCCACATCAGCTGTACCGAGCCGCAGTACATAGCGAAGGGGTGACGTGACATATTATGATTGGTCTCCAGACGGCATTTGGCGTCTGCACATAATAATTTCTCATGAGTAAGAGCCAATAACTTGTAAAAATAGAGCACTTTTGAATTATTCAATGTGAGACTAAATGTTGTTACTCCATGTACTTTAATGATCTTTTCATTTCATGATGTCTCTTCACATTAGTCATTATTGTAATAAGACTAGTGATGGAATATGTTAGCTGAAAATTATAATTATAAAGATACTATGGGCATTGACAAAAATATCAAACAAAATATTAAATAACTTCCTTAAAGTAGTACTTGTATTTTCTACACCAATTTAAAAACAAATGTAAATATCACCAAATTACAATGATTTTTTTTACCTTTAAATGGAAATAATTTTAACCATCACAATGTCGTAGCTATGATAAGCAATGATTTTAACTGCCACAATAGTGGTGGCTATAATGGTTGCAAGCACTCTCGAAATAATAACATTAAATTGAGCTCCCAGCTCATGCCATCGATCACCTCTAGCTCAAATTATCTCCCTCATTGATTACATTTTTGCTCCCTATATTCAATCAACACCAAAGCTTCAAATCCTCACTTTACATTTGTCAAGTGTACTTTAGATTTTTTTTTTTTTTCATTTACTTATTATTGTAGAGATTGAGAAGTTTAAAGATTATAGGATGAGGCATAACTAGTATGTTTTACCATCATCTAAAAAGAGCAACAAAAAGAAAAACAAAAGGGTGAGAATGTCTTGATTAATCATGATGGGTTCTAAGATTTTTGAATTTGTTTTGTGATGAGAGTAATATAAAGGTTGATTAATTAATCTATGAATTACATCCATCTCAAAATAAATCTATAAGTTTTGAAAAAGATTTTCATGCTTTATCCTGCGTTATTTTTATATGAACTTATATAGAACCTTAACCCAGTGAATTTTGCATGACTAAAAAGACAAGGATAATTTGAAAATTTTGGAGAATTGCTAGAAAATGTTCCAGATAATAGGGATGTGTCATTCTTCCTGAAACTCTAGATTTTATAAATTTGGCACATGGTATTTTACACGTTGATGAGAAAATGCTTCTGCAGAGTCAAAGCGGAAAGGAGAGAACAAAGAAAGAGTTTAGGATGTTGGACAAATATATTTGGATTTCCTAGTGTCAATGTGTTCTGCAATTTTTCTAATGCTTGGATAATAGAGTTCAATAAATAGTTCACTATATTCTATATTGTAAATGGATAATCTACTAGTTGTGTTGAAATATTATCGACATGAATATAATATGGCTATTGAGTTTTTATTTGTTTTTTTTTTTTTTCTATGCCTCTAAAGCTATGTCATGGTATAAGGAAATCTCATGGGCTTCATAATAAAATAGTTCTATGTTGTTCAACAAGATGTTAGGTTATGGAGGTCAAAGAAATGTTTATGATAGAGGGATTAGTTTCAGAAAAATGATAAAGAATTTAGAACAAAAAACTTTACCAATGAGATACGATCCTCCAAACTAACCCCAAAATCAAGAACATACAGTTATAGAAGATCCTCCAGTGCCTAAATAGTCTTTTCAGACTAATCGTCTTTACAGATGAAAAGACGTACATAAGTGCAACTTCGTACTCAATCCCTGTTGAATACCACTTCATATATGAAGATAATTTTGTCATTCCAAGATACAATCAATTTCAGCACACCGTATAATATGATAGTATATTTGATATATATTCATGCTGACATGTCTACTAGATCAATCTATCGAATCGAAATGAAATGAGCATACTTTATTAGTTTATCAACGACAACACAGATAGCATCATGCCCCTGCCTCAATCTGGAAAAACCCATAGCAAAATCAATCGTCACCTCTTCCCATTTCCACTCTGGAATAGGCAACGACTGCAGAAAATCACCCGGTCGCTAATGCTCAACGTTAACTAACTGACATTCCTCACACCTTAAAATAATCTCCATTATATCATTCTTCAATCATGGCCATCAAAATATACCCTTAAAATCTCCATAAATTTTGTTACTTCCAAGATGAATAGTATAGTCTGAATAGAGAGCCTCATGGAGAATCTCCCGCCTTAAATAAGATATGAAAGTCTATCCTTGTAGAAAGTAATACTAAAATAAAACAACTCTTAATTCAAAATTTGTATCAGATATAATTTGATCAATCAACTTAGGATATTCTAAATCTGACTTCTGAGCTTTCTGAAATTTTTCTTACAAAGAACACTGAATGATTATTTGTGCCAATATACAGGAATCCTAATCAATAAAAGAAATCACCTCAAACTATAATCTTTTCATATCTCGTTTTAAGTACTCATCACAAGTGAGCTGAAGAAATAAAGCTCAAGAAGATTTCTTGCTTAAAGCGTATGCCACCACATCAGTTTTACCAAGCTGATACTAAATAGTCATATTATAGTCTTTTGATCAACTCAAGCTACATTCTTTGCCTCAGATTCAGATCCTTCTACGTGAATATATACTTTAGACTCTGATGATTAGTAAAAATCTCACCCCTAACACCTTACAAATAATATCTCTAGATTTTTAAGTAAAAACTACAATAGCAAGTTTCAGATCATGCATAAGATAGTTCCTCTCATTTGGCTTCAATTATTTTGAAGCATAAGCTATAACTCTATCATGTTACATCAAAATACACCCCAACCCTCTCAATGAAGTGTCACTAAATACCTAAAATTATTCTTCAACTGATGAAAGAGCCAAAATTAGAGTAGAAGTCAAAAAATCTTTCAATCTTTGGAAGCTAGCCTCACACTCTAGTGTCTAAATAAAAGCCACTAACTTTTATGTCAGTTTCATCAGAGATACAAAAATTTGAGAAAATCAATTCAAAAACTTCTTGTAATATATAGCCATATCTAGAAAATTGCGTACCTTAAACACAGTAATAAGTCTCACCAAATCAGTGGTTGTCTGAAATTTTTGGAGATCTACAGAGATATCAGCACTACTCATCACATGCCCCATAAAAGTAATACTCTTCAACCAGAACTCATATTTGGAGAATTTTGCATATACTTGATGATGCCTCAAAGTCTCCAAAATAATCCTCAAATATCTGACATGATCTTCCTTTAAAGCAAAATATTCCAAAATATCATCCATGAAAATAATAACAAACTGATACAAAAAATATCTAAACACTCTATTCATCAGATCCATAAAGACGAATGATGTATTCGTCACCCCAATGGCATAGCTAAGCACTCATAGTGTTTGTACCACATACTGAAAGATGTATTCATCACATCAACCTCTCTCACATTCACTTGATAATATCCTAATCGCATATCAAAATTTTAAAATACTGAAGATTCAACAAAGCTGATTGTATAGATCAATAATCTGTGATAAAGGATACTTATTCTTAATAGTGACTTTGTTTAACTTCCTGTAGTCAATACACATACGCATTGTATTATCTTTTTTCTTCACAAATAAAATAGGTGCTCCCCACAAATACACACTAGGATGAATAAATTCCTAGTCAACCAACTCTATCCTGAAGCTGAACCTTCAACTCCTGAAACTCTTTAGGTGCCATCCTATATAGAGCTTTAGATATCAGGGTCATACCAAAAAATATATCAATATAGAACTCTGTCTCTGGAGGTAAACTAACTAACTCCTTATGAAATACATATGAAAAATCTCATACTGCTGGGACATTAGAAAGAGAATCATAATATATACTCATATCCCGGAATGAAACTATGCTCTACGGCCTAAAAATCAAAGGTTATATTTTCTCTCTTATAACTTTTTCTCAGAAACTTTTTAATTCCCTCATTGTTAGCTAAAATGAATAGGGTAAAAGAATAAAAAGCTTATTTAATGAAATGGCTTGTAATGGATTTAAATTTTATAATATAATAATAATATAATAATATTATTTATAATATTTTTAGTATAAAATTCTTAGAAATTCTTTTGATAGAAATTGTTTTGAAATTCAAAAATTATAAAAAAAATATTTATAAAATAACTTATTTTGTTTAAAAAATTATGATGAAATCAATTTGTAAAATGGGCACTTGACGGTCTCAAAATTGATAGTTGTACCGACAGGTGTCAAATTCTTAAAGAATTTCACCATTGCCGAAAAATTATGAAAAAAATTAGGAAAGTTAAAGCACAATACTATGTATGCTATGATTAGGATGATTTTTTATTTGAACTTATAATGATTCATGAAATAATTTTTGTTTATTATAGATAAAAAATATTCTTAAAAAATTAAGGGTTTTCAAAAAACGCTCAACCTCTCATTTAAAAAAAATGAAGATGCTTTTGTATATAATATATTTTTATTTGAATACATATATTTTTCATAAAGAAAGTTTAATTTATTTTTCATCCAAATTTTAATTAATTAATCAAGATAAAATTTAATTATGAACCCATATGACTTATCTTTAGCATTCAATTTAATTATGACTCCTACTAAATTTCTTTTATATATTTTACTCTTGATATTTTTTAGTACAAAAAAAAAATCATCTTATGAATATCTTATAACTCTTTTTATATATATTATTTTAAAATAAAACCAAATCCCCACTAGCCTCAGGAATCCCTCAATCCCTCATCGCCTGAATCCCCGATGGGGAGCCCAGTATAGCAGTCTCAGGCCTGAATCCCTAAAAGTCAAAAACCTCTAATTGCAGGCTTACAAGTCGCATTACGAGGTCGCCAACAGGATGGTTGAATCCCCAACTAGTTAGTCATCCGTGTAAGGATCACCATTTGTCAGCTCCCTCAGATTCTCGTCAATGTCGTTGTATAAATTGCTGGAGGTTGGCATAAGCGAGGTCTGTCCCTATGGATTTTTCAGGACAATATGGGGCAAAGATGTCGTCGCCGGTGATTGTGAACTTCTTGTGGTTGGATTTACTCCCAAGATTAAAAAAAAGTCTCAATTTTTTTAATTCCAAGTGTCGACTTTATTAAAAAAATCCTATTTTTTTTCTATATTACCGTTCAAAATCGAAGTAGATCAAGTCAAGCGTAAGCTCAAATTGGAAAAAAAATATGTATAGAGACTTTCAATTTAATTATTTTAAAGATTTTTGCTGATGCAAACATTAGTTAGAACATTATCTTAATTCAAAATATTATTTCAATTTCATGTAGCATCGGGAACTTCCAATCATGCAGCGTCAGAAGACGGAGATCGGAGATCCCAATGCCTCCTTTCTCTTTCTCCATCCGCGTCTTCTTGTCCTTTCGTATGGCCTTTCTTTGCTTCCTGTTTCTTTCTCTCTCGCTAGCTTCCTTTCTCTGATTCTCGACTCTGCTGTGAGAACCGAGAAGAAGCCGAGGGGAGAGATGTTTGGTGTGGGAAGGACGGGTTGTTTTCTTTGTTGCGAAGTTAGCTGCAAGGAGAGTAAGAAGGATCACATCTTACAGCCATCGGGTATTAGAATTTCTCTTCATCTTAATCCATTTTGACATAGTTCTTGGATTTTATTCTGCTTGAAGCCGAAATGTTGGGAACTTTGGCGAGGTTTTTGTCTTCAGATTACATCGATTCCAGTTTGGATTGATTTGGATTGAGCTTCGAGTGTTCTTTTGATCAAATGAAACAGTTTTTGGTTTTGATTGGTTTTCATTTGCTGCTAGGTTCTGATACTTTTTTAGGCTACACATATTTTGTGGTGGCTTTTCTTTGCTTCGAGTTGAAATGATTGCGTTGGGTTTTATTGATGTATATGGTTTGGCTGTTTCCACTTGTTTTGGTTGTTGTTGGATTTTTCTTTTTTTCTTTCTACTAGATTGTTGCAGGTTTAATTATTTTAGTTTTAGTGAACGATTGGGATATGACTCCTTTTAAATCAGCTTCATTAAGTGCTTCACATGTCAGGCCACTTAGCTTCTCCATTAGCATTCTGCACAAGCAACAGGTTTTACTTAAGAGAGAGGGAATGTTCTGAGACAAAAATTTGCTAACTGCTATTTGGAGGAGTAAATCAACATTGAAGATGTTTTGGGATGAGTGAATTGCATGAAAATATGCTTAAAATCAATCAAGATTTGCATTTCACTCATCTAAAACACCTTCAGTAGTGATTTAATCCCTTCTGATAGGAATTTTGCTTATGACATCTTGATCCAAAAAGACAATTTTTGAATTTTCTTCTTCTGTGAGGAGAATGACTATATTCTCCTCCCAATTTTACCTTGCATCTACCATTTTATATGATTTTCAAACTCAAGGTAACCACTTTTGATCTTGATCCATAACATAAGAATTTTGTGTGGATCGAGCTTCATTAATTGTCATGATAATTTAACTACTCATCAAGCATAGAAAAGATACAAAGATAATTGAACAACATATAGATGCTTTTTTAAAGGGCAAAATTTACTTATGTATTTCACCAATCAAATTTTTTTAGTGCAAGCACGATATTAGTCTAAACCATTTGCAAGTATCCAACCTTTGAAATCACAATTATCTTATCATGTAAATTTAACTATTCATTCTTAAAAATTTGATGCTTCCGATTGATGATCAAATGATCTTAAATATTATTTAAACCTTGATGCTACTGATAGATCAGTTTATTTGATTGTGAGGGAATTAAGAAGTTTCCTAATCAAGAGAGAGCTATTTAGAAAAGTTCTTAATCAAAGGAAATTAATTAGGAGATGTTTCCTAATTAAAGAGAGCATATTTGGGGGCTAATTAATTAGGAAATATTTCATAATTGAAGAGGGCAGATTTGTGGGCTGATTTGGAGGGTATTAATTAGGAAATGTTTCCTAATTGAAGAAGAGATTTAGGGGATGCTTTGAGTGCTGTTTTGGGAGGGAAAATAGGAGGGAAATGGGGGAGATATGTTTGGGTATTTACTGTTTATTGTTTTCTTTAAATACTTTATTTTCCTAGGGTTAGGAGGAGGTGTTGTTTGCTGAAATTAGATTGTTCTTAGGGTGTTTGGGCTCTAGCTGGCGGCTAGGGATTTGGGAGAGCCGGATCTTCCTCTCCAATTGAAGATCCACTAGTATATTGTCATTTCTTTCATAAAACCTTCAATAAAAAAAGTGTTTGTTTGTTTTATTCCTGATTTTCTTGTCGTTGGTTTTCTGAAATTGTTGAAATCAGATTTCAGCCAAGGATTTTCCTAAATTTCTGCAAGCACTTCCTAACAGCTACTAGTGTAATGATGTTAAAGAAAATGGAATGTTTTGATCTTGCACTTCAAAGTACTAATATCAAAATCTAATAGGGAGTATGATGGTGATTCTGCTAAGAAACTATTGTAGCTAGCATGGCAGCTCATGTGCCCTCAACTTCAGAATTATTGTATAAATCCTTAAACAATTTTTATGACTGAAAACTGAATTCTCACGTTGAACCTAAGTAGAATGTGTAGATTTTTATAATTTATTCCATGCTCCTACATTTAAAAAGGATCATTGGCAGCTTAAACACTAGGATAATTTATTGTTTAAGTCTCATTTGATTTCTTGCAGATGGAAAAAATCATTAGAAAGTGGCGACATTATTTTCACTTGTTTTGTATGTGAAATTGAAGTTCTCATTTCTGAGAAATTTTGAAAGTGTTTGTAAAGCTTAAATTTCATATTGTTTTCTAGTTACATCTAACCAAATGATGGAATCTAGCAAACTCATTGTTTTTCATAACATTTATTCCAACTTCAAGCAACCAAATAAGCCCTCGGGTGAATTTCTTGATCGCTAATTAGTATGCTTGGTGATCCCTTCATTCACTCATCATTTGGGTGAATTTCTACTGAACACAGTATTCATGTATGTGGGAACTTTTTTTTCCTTTGTTTTTTTTATTATTGATGACCTTTAATAAACGTATACTTGCCCTTCATTAGTGAAACAACATCTGATCTTCATTTCTTGTTAATTTGCTTAGCAAAGAAGTCGACAAAGGAAAGCCATCCGGATGATGAAAATAATGGTCCTTTGAAAGACATGGGGGTGCTGAGAAATGGGTCTCAACATGTTTCCGCTCAGATATTTACTTTCCCGGAGCTGCTAACTGCAACCAAGAATTTTAGAGCTGATTGCTTTCTAGGAGAGGGAGGGTTTGGAAAAGTTTATAAAGGTTTGCTGGAGAGCTCTAATCAGGTCAGTTTATAATTCTGTTTCTTGGTGTTTATCTTTTTTTTGTTGTTGCTAGAAAGCTCTAGATTTTTTTTTTTTTTTTGGAAGGAACATGAAAGTTTAAACTTAGAAGGAGCTGCTACGTGTTTTTTTTTTCTTTATGTAATTTGGATGCTTTACTTTTCTATGAGCAGACAGTTTTATTTAAATGAATTCTCACTTTATCTAAGTTGGCAAGTTATCTTTCATAACTTGTCGAAGACACAAATTGGATTGTTATGTGTTGACCTCTGCTCAGATAGCCAAGAGAAAAAAAAAAATTGCTTGAATCATACCTGTCTAAAACCCTGCCCGCATCAGCCGCTCGCTACAGTCGCCCATCTCCTGCAAATGGTGTCGCTTCATGCCCCGTGTGCGATTACTTGTTCGCGGCGTTAAAACGAGAGCGAACTCACACCTTCTTCGGTTCTTCCACAGTCGAGTTCTAGCCACTTCCTCCTCTTCGTTTCTTCTTCCCAAATCCCGCAAGCCTCACGTGAGACCTGTCTGATCTCCCTCCACCAGGTCGAACCCACATGACCTCAAGCCCCGATCCCATTCTTCCTCACGACTCCAATCGAATTGCTCTCGCCTTCTTTCCCATTTCACTACTTTTTCACTTCTTTTCTCACGCACGTAAACCCCAAACAGCCGCAACTTCTCTTTCTGATCTTCCGCATGTGCACGGAGCCGAACTCATGCCTCTTCGACCTAATCGACCCGACCCCACAGCCTTGTCCGATCACATCCCACGCCAATCCAACCATTTTCTATGCTTCTTCTTCCCAAACCTAAGGTCGAACACATCCCCTCCACTTCCGTCTATGCTTTTAGCTGCGATCCGAGCTTTCTCCTATCGTAAATTTTCCTCGATCCCATCGCCTTCATCCCGTCGAACCAAGCCACAAGTCCACACAAACCTGACCTAAATCTCCTCAACCCTTCATCCTGTCGAACTAAGCCACAAGCCCTGATGAGCGTGTCGTATTTACACACATGACATTTGAGGATATTGCACGGTCAAGAAATGAACTTAAGTTCAATTCCAATCTTTCTCCGTGATAGGACGGAAGTTGACACGACTTAAACCAATGAACAAATATAAGGTCGCGGCATCGATCGGGATATTTGATTTTATACGTTCATATTAGGCCTTCAAGGCCCGTAAACAATGAAAATTCACCAACAAAGGCATAAAGCCCACAAAAGACCCAATCCTCTATGGACAAGTCGACAAGGTTCAATCAATAAAATGAAATTCCTGTAAATGCCCTGATGATGACCATGTTAAACGTAGATCTCAACCGAATGAGTTAATTTCAAATATTCAAAATGTCACCCAAATACTTGCATGGGCCCCGACGAATGTATTACGAGAACTGGAAACACACGTGACTTCTAAGGATACTGTGCAGGTCAAATGATAAATTTAAGTTCGAGTCTGATTCTTCTATATGAGTGGATAGGAGTTAACATGACTCGAATTATCAAATAAATATATGGTCACGACGTCGACCGAAATATTTATTTTAATATGTTCATATTATGCCTTTAAGGCCGATAACAATAAAAATTCACTAACAAAGGCATAAAGCTGGTGAAGAATCCGATCATTTGTTGGCAAGTAAACAGAATCGACAAGGTTCAATTAACAAATAAAATTCCCCAATATTATCTGGTGCAACCTAAGAATCCTAATCTAAGTAAGAGAACACTAGGTATGCAAAGGAAAAAAACACCAAACTAGAATTGAAAAAAAAAAGACATTCATTTCAATATGACAAATACAAACACTAAACAGAACTCAACAAAGTTTTCAACTTCTAATAGAAATCACTTACAAGTTATATTAGAATAAGACACGACACAACTTAAGACTTACAATAATTTAAGAAAAGAAAAATATAGATGAGGCGGGAACCGTGGAGAGGGAAGAAGAGGTAGAAAACCGAGACGAAATTGTAGTGGGAAAGGAGAAAGGAGGCTAACTCGCAAGCTAGAAAAACTCGCAGGTTTGTAAACAAAAAATCATTCCATTCTCTTCTAAAAACTGCAGTAAAATAGCCCCATTTATAAAGAAAAAACAGCCAACCACTCACATTAATGAGCCACCCCAAACATCCAATAGGAGCCAACACAAAACTTAGGAAATAGCATAGGGAAGGGGAATGACCAACATAGGAAATTAGCAAAAAGCAGTCCAAAAAAGCATAGGGAAGGGGAACGGCCAGCAAAGGAAACCAGAAAAAAATAAATTCCAAGCATTTGGAAAACCAAAATCTATATAGAAACTCAGTACGAAATCCAATAGCCACTAAACAATCCGAATAAAGCATAGAACACTAAACAATCCGATGACGATTGCAGAGGATGAGCTTATGAAGAGTAGGAAGAATGCCTTGAACAGAATTCACAAGGACTGGAGACTATCCATTACTGATTAATACTTGGTTAGAGCCTTCATATTATTGAACTTGTTGTAGCTTATTTATATCAGATGTGACGTAAGCCATGGAACATGAATTTAATTACCATTGAGGAGTTGCAAAAGCCTGAGTTGCAAATTGCAATGAAGGTCTATTGTGGAGTTGTAGGAGCAATGTAGTTGAGATGAAGGCTTTTAAAATCGGACCGGTCAATGAACCGGAAGGAGGGGTTAGAGGTTTGATGGTTCGACCTGGGTCGAACCGGATGACGTAATAAATATATATTATATTTAAATATTATAATAATGACACAAATATTTATAAATATATAGCAAAATTTGAAGAAAATTATAATACTTTTACTTATCTAAGACACAACCAATCATAAAAAGATGCAAAATTACTTTATACCAAGTGATAACAAAAACATAACATATTCATAATTAAAATCAAAGTTTCACTTTCTCAATTCAATAGTTTCAAAGATCTCCTAAATTAGCATCATCAAATCTATCTATATAAGTTGAGTCTCCAGGTAATCGCTTCACCAAAATATCAAACTCAAATGCATCGATTGATCGAGCCCGGTTATGTCTCCTACATCTCCTTCATTCTCTAAATCACCTTCACCAAACAAATAAAGAAATAAAATAAGATATTATTTTTGCTTTCAATTAAATAATATATTCAAATTTCATTGTCAACTTACAATGTCCTGGTTGATCAAATGATATATTTTGTTCTTCAACAACTGGAATTGCATCCTCTTTGTATATCTTATTTTCCAAATCCTGTAAGTCAAGTTCTGGAGTTGTTTCATCTTCAAGTATCCAAAAACAACCATTTCAACACAAGTGTAGTCCAGAGGTCATAATGTCTTTTTTTAAGTTGAATACCTAATTATATAAATAAATAATTTTATGTTAAGATTATACATACTACTTAAATTGACACTTGTACATTAATTTAATGTAGATCATACCTATTCTTTAAATTCAATTATATCGAACATATACAAACGTTGAGTCGTGATGCTGCCAAATAATTCCGCTCTTTGAGTGAGTCTGTTCAAAAAACACACCAATTTCTTTCGCATCCTGATGAAGATGATGTTGGCTGAGAATCTCTTATAGCAACTTTTGCAAGTTTGGAACATGATCCAAATATCTTCCACCACTCATCTACATATTATCAAGTTTGAGAGTTTAGGAATAAGCATATTTATATAAGTATATACAATGTTAAAAGTAAAAAAGAATAATACAAGGTTGCATTTCTTTCGCATTGTCATGCAATTGGTTTTCCAAAGCTTTCAAAGCATCACGAAATAATCTAACTTCATTCATTGCAATGGTGTGGCTAGAGCAAATGTCTTTATTTCCAATTAATCAACTAAACCTGTAAATTCTGGCTTTTAACAATAGTCCTCTCTATCATATTGAAAATGAGGATTGAGAAAATATGCTGCTGCATGGATGCCTTGTCTTAATTGAGTATCCCATCTTCTTTTTATTATAGTAAAAGGCTTATATGATCTCTTTACATTTCGTGAACATTAGCTTATTATGCTTTTCTGCTTCTATACATTTGCTCATCATATAGATATCCAATGAGACTGTATTTCATCAGAGTCAACAATAGCGCAACATCTAATCAAAGGGGCATGCTATCTTTGAAATAATATAACAGTTATCCCAAAACTTCCAAGTCAAAATGAATTGAAACTACCCTCTTTTCCCTTGGAAGTTTTGGATATCTTTGAATCCACAAAGATCTTGCTTGTGATTAGTGCTTGTAGGTCATGATGATGCTCATGCACACTTTTCAAAGTTATAAATGTTGTTGCAAAATAGGTTGCTCCAGGACGTACGATCTCCTTCCAATCTGGCCTTTTCCTAAGCCATGCAAGTATGAATATGTGATTATAACAAAAAATTGTCAACTTTGATGCTTTTTTTGCTAGGTCCTCTATGAGCGGCATACTGCCAATATCTTTCAAAATTAAATTCATACAATGGGCGGTACAAGGAGACCAGTAAATATTATTGAATCTGTCATGTAATAGTTGACCTGCCTTTTTGTAATTAGCTGCATTATCAGTAACTATTATTAAAGAAAAACTTCAGTCCGGTCTGGTCCGGTTTTAAAAGCCTTGGTTGAGATTAGCTTGACGCTCACACTATCACAACTTAAGCCAATATATTGCTGCAGGCCAGCTGGGCTATGAGCGCAATGGGAACGGGCTTCCCCAAAAGCCAACTCGGGTAACTTATCCAATAGATACTATGTTGGATGATGACAGACCAAGTCTAAGATATAATTTGGAGAACTTTTCAAATTTCTTTAATTATTAACAGACAATAGAGCTACTAATTAACTTATAGTGATCAAATATATTCATCGACAGCCTCTTCTCTCATTTATCTTTAAAATATATATACAATAAAATCTCTACAATACATTACATAGCTACAAAAAAAGAGTAAAAAATAGTCGTGACTATACATAATCAAAAAAATAAGAACATGCCAGATGCATTTCTCCACTTCAACTATCCAACTTGAATTCTACTAATATTATCCCCATCTATTTCACTATGACTCTAGACAATAGATCCACGATACCTAAAACCTGTAATCTTATTAATGACTTGATCGCCCAAAGTCACAATCCCCCCATTAGATCTATTACTACTAAAATTATACTCCATGTATTCGATTTTAGATATACTCAAACGAAATCCTTTAGACTCTAAGGTTGACCTCCAAATTCAAGTGTACCTTCAACTCCATCTCTAGTCTTATCAACAAGATAGAGGAATGCATAGGTGTTATTGTGTGATAGAAAAGTATCCCTCAAACTTAAAGGAAAATTTTATCAAATGGTGGTGAGATCTGCAATGCTTTATGGCGCAGAATGTTGGCCATTAAAACAGAAGTATAAAATTACATGTTGTAGGGATGAGGATGCTTAGGTGGATGAGTGGTTTTACACTTAAAATATAATACGAAATGAGTATATAAATGATAAGATTGGAGTAACTCTAGTGGCAAAAAAGATTAGAGGGATTTGCCTTAGATGGTTTGGTCACATAAAACTCTTGTCTTCTGATGATCATGTTAGGTGTGTAGATGTATTAGATCTGATCTATGTTAGAAAATGTAGAGGTAGACCTAAAAGGATTTGGTTAGAAAGTATTAAAAACGACATTTTTTTATTAGCTTTAAATAAGAATTTGACTACAGGGCACAATGAAGAAAAATGATTCATGTAGACAACTCCACATAGTGAAATAAAAACTTGTTGTTATAAATTATCGTTTGGGATGATCAAACTGTATATTGTCCTTACATTAGAAATTATGAGTTTTACCTAAAATTATAAGTTTATAATATGTGGATTGTTTTTTTTTTTTTGGTGTTTTCATCTTAGATCTCATCCTAGGTTGTATGAGGAACCCTAACCATCCAGCATCAAAGGGCAGCAGTATGACACTTATTGCCCGACAAAGAGTTGCAGGAAGCTGCGAGTCACAGAAGGGAAGGAGTTCCACAGCACCAACTTTTACATCAATTGTTCTCATAGTTCTTTTTTCCTTCAATAAAATTACTATTAATGTACTTTAGTGATACCGTTCAAAATGCTTTCTATGTTAAAAAATCATGTTATTTAACGGTGAGATGTTTTGCCTTTCCAAACTCTCTTTACATTATGTTTAAAGTATATATTCTTCTAATAAATTTACTAGCAAAACTATTATGGTCCTGCCCAAAATTCTTAGATTTACTGGAAAATTAAGACGGGACAACTAATTGCTTTGTATTCCTATCCTATTCAAGCCGTTTCTAAGTCTTATTCTACTGTGGTGATTTGTCCTTCAGATTGTAGCTGTAAAACAACTTGATCGAGACGGTTTGCAAGGAAATCGGGAGTTCCTTGTTGAAGTATTGATGCTAAGTTTATTGCACCATCCTAATCTTGTTAACTTAATTGGTTATTGTGCGGATGGCGACCAAAGGCTTATGGTTTATGAATACATGCCGCTGGGATCCTTGGATGTCCATCTTCATGGTATGCTATTAGATGCCTCTTTAGTGTATATTGCAATATGTCTCTGATAAATCTTGTGTGCATTTAGGGGGTTTGGTTTGTTGACATCTGCCATGTAATTTTATGTCATTAAAATAGTAGTTTTGTCAATGACATGTCCTAACTAATAGATGCTACATCATGTGATAGTGAAAATAAATGCCAATAAAAATAAATATCGCAATACATGTTAAACATCCTAGTTAACATAGACTAAACACATTATATTTGATAAGTAACATGGTGTTATGATATTGAGAGTATTGGATTTAATCCCACATAGTATAGGTGAAAACTATTTTGGTGTAAAAATACGGAGTGGTTTGTTTTCTATCATAGACTTGAACTTTGGGTTGAAATTGAGTTTGATTGCCAGTGTTTAAGATTTCGTTTGGGACTACTTTCTTACTGCTTCTTAAAGAAGCTTTTTAGTATAACAAATAAATTTTTTATACTAAAAAATTAGTTTAAGTAGCAGTAAGAAATTCATCCCAAACGAATTGTTTTGGGGCAGCTTTTTTATTATTTTGTTGTCTAGAGAACAATTGTAGTTTTCTTTGTCTATATTAAACGGAGGCCTTCTGATGACTCAGTTAGAAAAGTTGAGGTATTAGATTTGACTTATGTTAAGAAAGGTAGATGTAGACCTAAAAAAACTTAGTTAGAAAATATTAGAAATGATCTTTCTTTATTAGATTTAAATGAGATTTTGACTTTTAACCAGACACAATGGCGAAAAATAATTCTTGTAGCCGACCTAAGTAGTGGGACAAAAGCTTGATGTTGTTGTTGTTGTTTGACTACTATTATATAGCTGTTTTTCAGAATTTTCTACCTTGAGAAGTAATTTTTTATAACTAGATCTATAAAGTGCGTCCATTAGTCCCTCTTTGATCCACAGGCTACAGACAACACTTCTATCTAGATAAAATTGAACTTAGAGCTTTCATATGTTCCTTCCAGGAAGCTAATCTGTATGTCATGCATCTACTGCTATAGATCTTGCTCCAGAAACACGACCACTGGATTGGAATACAAGAATGAAAATTGCTGCTGGTGCGGCAAAGGGACTCGAATATTTGCATGATAAAGCCAGTCCTCCCGTTATATACCGTGATCTGAAATGCTCCAATATCTTACTGGATAACGGATATCATCCTAAGTTGTCTGATTTTGGCTTGGCAAAGCTTGGTCCTATTGGTGATAACACTCATGTATCTACTAGAGTGATGGGTACATATGGATATTGCGCTCCTGAGTATGCAATGACTGGGCAGCTCACAGTAAAATCAGATATTTATAGTTTTGGAGTTGTGCTGTTGGAGATAATCACAGGAAAGAAGGCTATTGATAATTCCAGAGGAGCTGGGGCGCAGAATCTTGTTGCATGGGTAAGCAGCTTTGCCGCCCTCTCAAATTTATTATGGTTTCGTCCCAAACGGCTTTCTTATTGCTTCTTAAAGCAGCTTTCTAGTACAAAAATAAACTTTTTGTATTAGAAAACTGTTTTAAGAAGCAGTAAAAAAACCGTCCCAAACGAAGCCTAAATCTAAGGTTTCATTTGGGACGACTTTCTTTATGCTTCTTAAAGCAGCTTTTTAACATAAAATTTTTAATTTTTGTACTAAAAAATTGTTTTATGAAGTAGTAAGAAAACGGTCCCAAAAGGAGCCTAAGGCTTCGTTTGGGACGGTTTTCTTCTTGCTTCTTAAAGCGGCTTTCTAGTACAAAATAATTTTTGTACTAAAAAACCGTTTTAAGAGGCATGAAGAAAACCGTCCCAAATGGAGCCTAAGTCTTTCAATGTACCAGGAATAAGCTTTCTTCCCGAATTTGTTCATGTAATCATGAAATTTGAGATAATAATCATGAAGTTTATGAAAAGGGATGAAAAATACTAAAATTTGTTGAAATGTTCTCTCATTTGCAGGCGCGACCTCTATTCAGAGAAAGAAGGAAGTTTGCTCAGATGGCTGACCCAATGCTTCAGGGTCAGTATCCAGTAAAAGGTTTCTACCAAGCACTCTCTGTGGCAGCCATGTGTGTCCAGGAGGAACCCACCACAAGGCCTCTCATTTCCAACGTGGTAACTGCGCTAACTTTCCTTTCTTCGCAGATCTATGACCCAGAGAGCCAGTCTGCTGAGAGCATTTCTTCAGCAAACAAATAGTGAAATTATTGTATATCCTTCACAGAACAAACTGTTATCTAGTTTTGTATCATTTGAAGATAACAGCAATTGAAAGTCTTGAAAGGTGATGGTTCTTTTGTTGTTGTAGATTTTAGCTGCTGTACATTCATCAAATCTGTTCATTTCTATTTGGATTAGTCTGCTAAGTGGAAAGAAGCTGTCTTTTGTTGATTCAGAAGATTTCTAGCTTATTTTTTAAGGCACAAAGTGAGGAAAAAATCTCTCATTGGAAAAATTATAAAGCTATGAAAAATAAAAATGTCATTTTGCAATGAAATTTCTCTTTTTTTTTAGTTTTTTATATTTTTTTTTTTGTTGACAAAGAACCGTCCGTTGCCGCCACCGGGCTAGCCAAGAGCGCTTGTCGATGCGTAAATCCTGATCAGCCTAGACAAGCTACTCACATCCATTAGAACTCGTGGCCAACGCTTATTAGGTCCTCTCGAAAGGGGCACTGGCGCCTAAGGGAATCGAATGCGGGTTGGGAGGTACCCAATGGGCTCGCCCACCAACCAAATCAGGGGTGTAAACGGGTCGAGTCGAGTCAAGTTTATACCCTTATCGAGCTTGGCTCGTTAAAATGGAAAGCGAGCTCGAGCCGGCTCGCGAGCTGGCTCGACAGCCATGGGCGGGAATTTTTAAATTTAGGCGGGATTTTTAAAAATTTGAAAAATTAGGCGGGATTTTTAAAACTTAAGCAGGATTTTTAAAACTTAGATAAAATTTAAAAAATATATATGAAATGTTTAACACAGATAGGTATATTTTTAAATATTTAATTTAAAGAAAATAGTATTATATGTATATTTTTAAATAATTAGTTTAAGGATTTTTTTTTTTGAAAAATAAATTTAAATAAAAGAAAAAAAAAATTCCCAAAAAAAAAAAATATTTTTTTTGCTTATGACAGATTTTTTTTATTATAATACTTTTTGCACTATTCTTCTGTTTCCCTCGTGAAACAGTTAGGTCTTAGCTTTCTCGCCACTGCGATCATCCAAAACCTAAGGACAAATCGTCGAACACCTAGCTGTTCTTTCCGCTATATCCGAGCCCAATGCCTTCTCCCTTCTCTGCCGCCGTTTTCCGTGCCATATCCTTCCCCTCCCATCTCCGCTCTCCTTTTCTACAATCCAAGAAAGATCCCTACCATTTT
This sequence comes from Dendrobium catenatum, assembly GCF_001605985.2. Lineage (NCBI taxonomy): Eukaryota > Viridiplantae > Streptophyta > Magnoliopsida > Asparagales > Orchidaceae > Dendrobium > Dendrobium catenatum. The sequence goes on from NW_021318693.1 coordinate 4,348,425, forward strand.
CTCTACGGATCCGTGCGCAAACCCGCCGATGCTGGTCTCCGACGCATTGCTTCGCCGAATTTCACAATAACCTTTGCTATGTATAGGCGTAGAGTGGGAAGTAACGGCACGGCTATATCAAGGAGCGAAAGCAGGCCGGCGGGGATCCGCTCGAGTCGCGCGGAGGGAAAATGGGTGGAGGGAGGAGTGGCGGAGGAAGGAAAAAGGGAAGGAAGAGGACAGGAGATAGATTCTTGTCATCATCATCGGTATAAGACCGAGGGAGTGGAGGAGGAGATGGATGTCGGTTATAAGCAGCTGTTGCAGCAGGAACGAGGTGTTTCTTATTCGAGGTTACTTACGCTGCCGACTGTGCTCACGCTCGGGAGAGTTGCCGCCGTCCCTCTTCTCGTGAGCAGTAGGTTTAATTAGCTTTGATTTTGAATGTTTTTTAGCTGCTATGCATTTTGAATTTTTGATGTTTCTCAACAACAACATTTTGAATTTTTGTTGTTGTTGTTGATGTTTCTCAATTTTTTTAGTAAGGCTGAAGTTGTTTGAAGATAAGTGATATATTTTATGTGCACAAATATATAATTAGTTAGGCTTGATTAAAGCTTAATTGCGACTTGAACTTGATAAGAAAACTGACAAACAAATTTGAAGAAGATTTTAAAAACTCAGAATCATGTTGAATCTCAACTCAAAATTGAGAAAAATAAATGAACGGACTTGAACAATATAGTACTTGACTCCACTGGATTCATTTATAGCCCTAATCTAAGTTAACCCTTATTTAGAGTTTACCTTACCAAAATTTAAGAGAGACTAGATTAGGCTCATTTCTTCTTCTTTTTTTCTCAAATGAGCCTCAAGTGATGGAAACTTGTGTAGCAATTGGAATCTCCTTGTAACATAGAAAATGTCATAGGTTGTTTTGGAGGAACTAGGAGAGGAAGGGGGAGTTATTGGGTAGAGTAGGAAGATAAGAGAGAAATGGGATGGAAGAGGAATAGATGGATGGTATGGGCATGGAATAATAGTAATAATATTTCATCAAATATAAACCATAAGGAACCCTTGTATGTGAAAGACCGTTCATAATTTAAGTCTAAAATACTCAAAAGAACATTCAACAAGTCCGCAATGTCCAAATAATGGAATAATAATGATAATGATAATGAGAATGATCATCATCATTAATCTAGTAGATGCCGATGAGTAATTGTAGATGCTTGTCAGGATTGATAAGAGTTTGAATTCATCATCATCAATAGTAGATGCCCATCAATAATCAAAGCTTGTGCCTCTCAAGATGGATAAAAGGTTGAATACCAATGCTATGTCCTAAAAATTAGGTTTTTAAGTGTTCACCATCCTCAGAATTGAGTAGTTAGCAACCCTCCAGTGATACATTGACCTCCTTTAGTGTGTAATCTTTCACTTATGTATAATATGTCAGAAAACCGAGCTTGATTAAGCATTCCATGGTTTGAGATAGAAAATCTTGATGTTAATTTTGGAGAATCTTTTTTGTTCCTCAAATGTTTTTCATTCTATTTGAAAGCCAAGCTCCTCACCAGTTATCAAATCTTGGTGATTGGCAGTGTTTAGCATTTGCCATTCTATGGGTTCTATTTTTTAAGGACTAATATGGAGAACTCTTTTTGACGAGTCTCTTTTATAAATCCTTCAATTCTTCAGCCTCTTTGCAGCATGATCCGCACCATCTTATTCTTCTATCATCTACTACAGCTTTAAACCGTTCTTTTCCTTTAAGAGAATTTAAATTTTGTTTAAATTGATGCACACAATTTATTAGTACCGATAAGAAATTATTTTAGGCAATGCATATACTAAACTTCAAGATTGAGATAATTGTTAGGGATGCAACTCTGGTTCAGCCAATTAAGTTTGCATGGATTGGCACTCAAAATGTCATGAATTTTATGTTAGATGTTAGTATGATAATATTACAAATGTGTATGTCAAACTATCTTCAATGTAATTTTATTCAAATGTATTCATAGGGAATTATGCTACGTATCATCGTAGCTCAATATGATTTATCAGTCAATCATTGTTTTCAGTTATATATATACTCTCTCTCTCTGCACCAAAAAATAAACATCAACTCAAGAACATCTAATAATTTTCTATAGAGTCGTTACTTTATGGACCCATTAACCCGACTAGCCAATATCCAGAAGGATTCAATCGACCTACATATCCTTACACACATGCATATAATTTCATATTTCAAGCAAGTTTTCAATATGGATTATATAATCAATATGGGAATTGTGATTCTACAACCATTATGATTTACAAGAATATTATGTATTGCATTTCAAATTCAATGGATAAGATTCCATGCATAATAAATCAAGTAAACATTGGCCCTATTACTTGATAATTTTATTGTGCACAATAAATAAGATTTGCTACACATGTATAACAATAAATAAGTATTGATAGCAGGATTGCCAACGTTTAATATCTAGAAAGCTAATACGAGTAACAAGAATATCGTCCCTAATAATGCATAGACCGCAGCCATCTATTGTCAGGCTTAAAACAACAGATAATCTACATTTCTTTGAATATTGTAAGCATGCAAAATGATCATGATGATGTTGATTATTTTGTGCCTTCTATTTTGTTGAAATGGTGATGAAGATAAACTTTTTTTTTTTTCTAATCTACATTTCTGAATCATTTACTGGAAACACTTTTTATCAATGAGAGTTTAACAGGTTACTCTTTTTTTTATCTAGCTTATCACATGAACGGTTCATGGGCAACAAGTACAACTACTGGTATCTTTCTTGTAGCAGCAGTCACAGACTGGTTAGATGGTTATCTTGCTCGTAAGGTGTATAATTTATTTTTCATTTTCTTTACATCTATGTCAACCATCTGCTTCACTAGTGGCAAATATGAATGACTTGTTTTTTAACGTTGCCTGCATAACAGATGCAACTAGGTACAGCATTTGGTGCCTTTTTGGACCCTGTAGCTGATAAGGTTTCTGCTCACTTTTCTTTAATGCTTTATGATTTTGCAACACGTCGTTTCATTCTAAATAGATGCGGGCTCCATTATTTAGCGTATTCTATAGCATGCGCTATTCTGATCTGATACTTAACCAAAATACAGCTTATGGTAGCTGCAACATTGGTTTTACTATGCACTAAACCTCTGGAAGTGGCTTTCTTCGGAGTGGTTTCATGGATTTTGACGGTTCCTGCAATTGCCATCATTGGTAGAGAGGTAATTGCCAAGTAAACAGGTTGTCATCATATATATTCAAGTCTTATCCTGATAACTCTAACTTGCAAATATTTGTTTGTGCAACTTTTACCATATTACATGTGTTCTAATTCTATCTATTTGTCATATTGATGATGCGGCTTTTATTTTTTAATATATATGCCCAAATCATTTGTTTATTTTCATTAAGTGTTAATCCTCTCATCTCTTTAATATAATTATTCTTCATCATCTTTCGTAATTTCAGTTCTTTCATGTTAACATTTTAATTTCGGCTGAAGTTGATTATCAATGACTTATCTTTGTTTTGCATAGAGACATCATAAAAAAAATTCCTCTATTATCGCAGATAACAATGTCAGCTGTCAGAGAGTGGGCTGCTTCTCAAAACAGCAGGGTTCTTGAGGTTCATTTTCCTAGTCTCTAGCTGCTCTCCTTTCTTATGCTTTTACTACCAAAATTCTCAAGTTCAATGACTGAGTCATTATGGGATGCAAATCCTCTACATTTTATACCTGTAATTGGAGAGGTGACGTTGTCTTGTTCAAAATTTCCAATCCATTTTAGAATTAATTATTATGTGCGGATTCCAGACGTCGTCCGGAGGCGAATCACAGCATGTCACATCACTCAATTGCTGGGTACCGGATGATGTGGTGCGCTATGATTCGCCTCCGGACGGTCCAGAATCCACACAGAATAATTTCTCCCATTTTAAACTGTCCGAATTCAATCCGCTCAAGTGGATTGAATCTTGGCAGTCCAAAATGGATGAAATGATTGTTAAGGGGATAATTACAACTCTCCAGCTTCTCCAATCACAGGTGTAACTCATGCTCAAGCATTTACTAAAATGGATCCCTGATGTCAGGCAGTGGCAGTGAATAACCTGGGGAAGTGGAAGACAGCAACTCAAATGACTGCACTAACAATCCTCCTCCTTACCAGAGACCCCAGGTTTCCATTGCTTTCTTTTGACCTAATTCCTGATTTTGGCTGTAATATCCTGGTTCTCATTCTGTTTTGTTGATTTGCTATATCTTATACAGTCTAACAGGACCAGGCTTTCTAGTATCTACTGGAGTATTTCTCCTTTACATTTCAGCTGGTCTTGCTTTATGGTCATTAGCAGTCTACATGAGGAAAATATGGAGATTCATGATCAAGTAGTCGCATTCCTCAAACACATTCAAGAAAGTTTTGCACAGTTATTTCCTCTTTCAGCTGACTGATTGAATAGTTTTTTCAAAGAAACATTTTACAGATTAATCAACTGTTCTTTATTGAATGCTGGTGAAGGTTTTATAATCTTACCTTCTAATCTATGTAGACCAAAAAGTTGGAAAAACATATTTCCCAGAGAGTATCTAAGGAGGTTTTCTGTTCCTGAAAGCTTGTTCAAAGTGAGTGGATGAAGGATCTGATTCTGTTCACATCTGAACAAAATAAACTGTTTTTAAGTTCTTTTTTGATAACTCTTTGTAGCAGCTTATTTTCATGTAGTACAGTACTTTCCTTATTTGATGTACAGTGTTTTTTTATTACAGGTTTTGTAATTTGAAGGGATCAAATGAACCCTAAGTTAATTTAGCCGTTATTTTGTTCAGTGTTATTTGAATAATAATATTCTTAAGGTAATGATGTATTTAAATGGCATTTTAATCTATTAAATGCAGGGTTTTAGTTAAATGCTATTTTGCTAAAAAAATATATAATGATTATTAAAATTATTAATAGTCATTAAAATTTTGTTTTGAAGTATAACAATCTTATATGATTTTGAATTTTGCTCAGCTATGATAGACACATCAGAAGATCTATGGAGACTGCTAACATCAAGAGCCAATCTGCAGCGGCTCTAACATTATTTATTAGGAACTGTAATTTAAATAAGTGATCAAACTTATTTTCCATTACAAAATTTAAATTATAAAAAAGTGCAAATTACTTGAAATTTTTATTTTAATTTATTTGATAGGAGGTTAATGTTTAATTTGGGATAATTTTTTTACTATTTTATTATTATTTTTTTACTGTTTTAAAAAAGAACCGAAAAATTATTTTCTATAACTTTTAAATTTTTTTTTCTATAACAATTTTATAAATACTAAGAAAATTGTTTTCTATGATTTTTAATTGAATTTTGTTTGAGACAATTTTTTTTACTGATTTAAGACAATTATTTAGTATATTTTTATTTGAATTAAAAATTTTGTATTCAAAAGTTTTTTCATAAAATAGTAATAAAATTGTCATAAATTTTATTTGGGATGATATAAAGTTCAGAAATTTTTACATGATTACTGAGGAAAGAAAATAGGCATAGATCCTTCATAGGTAGTAAACTGAAATAGGATTTGAACTTCGCAAACCCTAAAGATTTGAAGTGTTTAAATCTTTAAATTTATTTATATAATATTTTGATGTCTAAACCATAATAAAATATTGCATGATAAATATATTTCACTTAATATAAATTAATATTAGTGTTATTTCTAATACAATTTAAAAATTGAAATATTATATAAGAAAATATAAATATTGAAGTTTTAAATATATAAATGCAGAAGAGTTTTGTGATATTTATGAAAATCTCCAAATGGAAATGCCATATTTCAAGAAGGCTTAGGAGAGGGCAAATTATTCTGTGCGGACGCCAAACGTAGTTCAGAGCCAACCAAAATACGCCACGTCACTCCCCTCTCAGTACCGTGCTCGATACTGCAGACGTGGTGCATTCTGGTTGGTGCAGGATCATCAGTCAACTCTACCTCAATTCACCGGACGGTGAACTGAGCCCAACATCAGCATAGAATAATTTCTGGAGAGACACTTCACATATTTTGAACTACTTTCTTATTATTGTAAAAAGCAGTTTTCTAATATAAAAATAAAAACAGTAAGAAAGCTGAAGCTGAAAGTTGAAAAGAGTAAGAAAGTTATCTCAAACAAAATCTTAATCCGCACATATAAACATCTCTCAAAAAATAATCTCAACATATTCATAACCATTAAGTAGAAACAAATATAGGGAATGATGAGGCGGCTTTTGATAAAGTAGCTTTTTTGCTTGATAAAACCATATAATGGAAGTACTGAGGGAAAAATAAATAAAACTATGATCAATAACATAAAAATGAGAGCACATTCAAACCAAAAAAAAAAACCTGGATGGATTACAATTACGGTTCTAACTTACAAAACTTGCGCATTCGTCTTAATCGACCTGTATTCTTCTTGAAAAGCACGGTCTTACAAAGATTTCTGGCAGTTAATAGATAACCCCTATGGTGTGATCTTCTTCTGAGTCTTTGTTTTCCTGTAAAGATAAAGAGACCATGCATTAGAAGCCTCTAGATACCCAAAAAAAAAAAAAAAAGTTAAGATGAACTTCTTTAGCTTATCGAAACGCAATAAAAAATGTAAAGTTTACATAATATCATATCCACATGCATTTGATATGATCAGGAAGAACAAAGAAGCAAGGTTTTGAAGTTGTATAGTTCAATATCTATATTGAGCATATTATTATAAATACAAAATAAAAGAGATAATAGGCAAAATAATCCCAAGCCTGGTCATGGGAGTCATTTTAATCTCATATTACTTCAAGTGCTCAATTCAGTTAGTCGACTCCTCAGGCCTCGTTTGGGGGACGGCTTTCTTACTGTTTCTCAAAACGATTTTTTAGTATACAACAACAACAACAACAACATCAAGCCTTTGTCCCACTGTGGGGTCGGATACATGAATCCTTTTTCGCCATTGTGTCCGGTTAAAAGTCAATTTCTCATTTAAATCTAATAAAGAAAGATTATTTCTAATATTTTATAACAAAGTCTTTTTAGGTCTACCTCTACCTTTCTTAACATAAGTCGAATATATTACCTCAACTTTCTTAATTGTGTCATCAGAAGGCCTCCGTTTAATGTGACCAAACCATCTAAGGCGACTCTCCCTAATCTTATCTTCCACTGGAGCTACTCCAACCTTTTCACGTATATGCTCATTTCGTATCATATTTCTAAGGGTCAAGCCACTCATCCACCTAAGCATCCTCATCTCTGCAACACTTAACTTAGTATTATGCTTCTCTTTTAATGACCAACATTCGGCACCATAAAGCATTGCAGGTCTCACCACCATCTTATAGAATTTTCCTTTAAGTTTGAGGGGGACTTTTCTATCGCACAAAAAGAAGTCTCAAATACGATCCAAACTCCCGCAGTTAGAATCTCAGTTTAATTTGATGAAAATTTCTAATAAAATTTATGAATGATGTGGGGAATGATGATACTTCACATAAATAAGATGTATAAAAACTTCAATTTAAACCTCATTAATGAACTTTGCACAACAATTTCATCAAATTAGATGGCAATTTTAACTTTCGGCTATTTTAGATCATACTTCAAGAGTCGAATAACTAAATAAGACATTTTAAATACTCTGAGACTTAAAATTCCCCCAGCTCTAAAATCGAATGAACACCAAACAGATATGTTGTCTTACTTTGTGAGCAATTCTTCTAAAAAGAAAAAATAACCATAAACTATTTGTAACAAATAGCATCCCTCCTACTGGCTAGTTAGAAATAAAACTTAATAGCAAACGTCTTACCTGATTTATGAAGATGTCTATTAGTAATTCCATTTGTGCTTGCAGGCCGCTGTATATTTCTCTCTTCTATTTTACTCAGTAGAGAATCATTTTCTGGCATAAAAAACTTATCATCTTTCATTGGAATAGAAAGTTCCTCTGAAAACAGATCACCCACTGGAATTTCTGCAGTAGAAAAATGCTTCTTTTTGGCTTTGGTTTTAGTTGCAAATCCCTTCGAATTATTTCTTTTGCCAAAAACATTTTCCTTCTCCTGCATTTCCAATTTCGCTGAACTATTTGACAAGATCACACAAGTTGATGCAGCGGCTGAAGCAAAATCTTGCTGATTGTCCTGTTCTAATTTAACCTGAGCATCATCAGATATTCTTGGTTCTAACAGTACAGTTAATTGCTCCTGCCCTCCCAGTTTGTTAGGATCCTTTGAGGTGCTAGGTTCAATTGGTACCAGTAATTGCTCATAGGCTTCCAATTTATTAGGGGAACCATTAAGTTGCACATCACCTAATGATGAAATTTTCTCCTCGATCTCCATTTTTTCTAAATAATGCTCCTCCACGGCGATGATTGTGTCATCATAAACCGTGGAAATCTGTTCCCTAGAACCAACAAAAGAGCAATCCAGAGAGTTGATAACATTCATAGGGAACTCTGTGAAAACAGAAACAGCATCCACCTGCTCTGTAATTTCCACCTGCTCTGTAATTTCCACATCTTCCTTAACCATATTGGATGTGTTGATCATCCCAGCACCATAAACACCGGTCGGACCTGAACCTGTCAAAGACGAGTCATCCGAGATCGACCAAGAAGGATTCTCAAAAACATTGATGCCCATGCCATTTTCATCCAAACATGGCTTCATCTCTTCATTTGTAGTATGGAGAACAGGCTTATCAACCATTGCCACCACTTTTTCCGCATAAACATGATCGACGTTATGCCGTTGTTCAATTTCATCAGAAGGATGATTTCCATCAGCAGAATCAAGTTCAAGATTATAAGTACTAGAGAAAATGGATGCATTGGGAGCCATTCCATTGATGGAGGATGTAAAATCAACTGCATTTTGACTTTTAGAATGTTTGCTGGCAGCAGAAAAAAGTTTAGCCATATCATCTGGTGAGGGGAGATCATTCTCCCCACTGGATATAGGATCCCAATCATTCCATTCCTTAAACCAGTCACCATGAGAGTCCATTTTTCCTTCTGGTAATATCCTTTCTATTCTGATAGCCTCCTTGAAATAGCAATTTTTCTTTCTCAAGGCATTAGAGACCAAGGACCTGCCTTTGCCAAGAAACAAACTACTTGGTTAAGGAAGAAGGCATGCTTTTAGGGACACATGTTAGTATTGAATAGAATAACAATAAGTTCTATAAACCTGCAATTTCCAGATATAGCTGCTTTAGCTCGCTCCATAGTTAGGCCAAGCAAAATTGCTGATAAATTCGCTACATCACGAGGACCTCTGACTTCATTTAAACTCACAGCAGAACCTGAGATAATCAGGTTCTTCCCACGGGTCCATCCCCCCAGTCGCTACATTAATTTGGAAAAAATCAGGTGATTGACAATCAAAATTCAATTTCAAAAAAAAAAACTTCGATACAAAGACAACTTAAAAAAGTACTCAAGTAAATACAATGAAATGAACTAGAACTAGGCAAAAGTTCTATTGATAATAACTGCCACATCATGATAATTTTCAATATGTCATAATCGCACAATTAGCAATAACAGTGGCAAGAGCAGTCACCAATACCTACCAGTTGGGATCAGGCTTTCCAGATTATGATTCAAGTATTTTTGCCGTTAAGATATTATAATATAGTTCAGCTAGGGCCATTGAATCTCTTTTAACCATGTTAGCTTTTAAATAAATAAACCTTACAAAAACTCAGTAACTCAGTCCCAAAGAAGGTCAATATCTACTTATATAAATAAGTCAAATGCATGACACAAACACTCAATTTTTTTACAGAAATTAATCACTATCAGCAAGATCTATGTTCGAACATGAAAGCTGAAGCAAGACCTAAGTATACATCCCTCATTCAGTCATATTGCTGAAGCAAAATGTAGAACTACTTCCCTAATTCAGTTTTCCTTTGTTCTCTGTCATTAATTTTCCTCCATCTCTTTAAATAACACTGAGCAAATGATTAGTAAAACTTGTAACATATCCCGAAGGAAAGTTAGCGACTGTATGTTTGTCAAATGATTAGTAAAACTTGTAACATATCCCAAAGGCTACGGTAAGGATTTCTGAAATTTTCAAGAATCATCCATAATGTTTTCAGGCACTCCCAAAGGATGTATGGATGCCCAATGCTTGATGCAATATGCGCCATCATAAATGCTAGATCAAGCATAATGAGGAACTCAAAAGGAAATATATGTATAAATTTCCTAAAGGAAAAAAATATAGTTCTGTAAGTTCGATTGAAATTAAAATTTCAAAATTCTAGATAGATAGAATTTTCTTAAACAAGTATGATAAAATATTTAAGTTTGTAGCAATTAAAACCAAGGAACATTTCATCTTTATTACTATCAATTCTAATTGTAATGATTCATACTCTCTTTTTTCATTGGATTTCTCTATGCCATTTCATCCTCTATCTCCTTAAAATAAGATTAGAGTAGGAGAAACAAGGATGTGTAGTAGAAAATAATTTAAACAAAATGTAGGAATAAGAGCCTGAATAAGATGATTATCTTTTCACGTCATCTCAAGTCAACTACCATCATGAAAAGCTAATTTATCTTCTTCATTTGAAATATTAGCACCCACTTGGTCAATAAAACAAAGAACCCAAGTCATTGCTAGGTCAATAAGGCAAGGCGCTCACCAAGGCACAATTTAGCATGAGCACTCACCAAGAAAGTTATGCGGACCTATGACCCTGCCTTATCTTGCCTGAGCACCTAGGTTAGCGCCTAAATCTCGTTTAACAACACTTGTGTGAACCAAGTGTCCCACAACACTACTCTAAATATTAAATAAAGAGAATATGCTAAGCTTAAAGCTTTTCATGCAAGAGATATAGCAAGTGTATGTGCACACGCACACACATGCAATTAGTCGTATAGTACTTGCCTTATAGAAAGTTAATAAAATATAAATGATATAGATTATAATATATCAACACATGAATCAATGTTAACAAACTTTACCAAACCAATTAGACCTAAAAAATGGCCTGAGTGTTCCTATTTCAATAAAAATCAACACTAAAAACAATTTAGATCAAGTGGCAATTTTGTAAAATTAATTATAGTCCATCTACTTCATGAATTGGTCAATCACTTAACTAGCTTGATCCATCAAATACATTTGACAGAACCTGCCACAAAATAAAGGATTAATGCCATTAATGATTTGTTTGAAGCGGCTACAATTGTCTATAAAATTGGTTATAAAACTATGCAGAAAAAAAAAATTGAAGTTATCATGCAATTTATTTAAAATATAGAATCATAAGACATTGAATTGAACAATCACAGAACGCAGTTGTATGGTAGAATGTTAGATGATGAGCATGGTGACAAAAGGCAGTTGTCCAAAACTTCCTCAAACGCAATATAAAAGTTATTAGTTAAACGCCAATATAATTACAGTTTAAAAAACAAAATTGATAGAAAGTTATCTCATGTAGAGCCCAAATATTAGGGCTGCAAACGAACCGAGTCGAGTTGAGTATATGAGTGTTAATGTTTGAGTTCATTTATTATCAGCTTGTTCAAGTTTGGTTCGTGTTTGATTCGATCTTTATTGTTTGTGTTCATGTTTGGTTTATTTAAATTAATAAGTGTTCATGTTCGGTTCATGTTCGATTCGTTTAGTGTTTATCGAGCTTTAAACAAACAAGCCTTAATGAGCTATAAATAAGCTCTACTTCTAGATGTTCAATAACTTAACAAACAAGTTCTCGAGCCTCCTAACAAACAATTATATCGAGCATGTTTGTGAACATATTTAGCGATTTTTTTTAAATTATCAAACAAGCAAGTTCATGAACATATCTAACGAGTATTCTTAAGCTATAAATGAGCAAGCTCATGAACATATATAACTAAATTTTTTGAGCTACCAAATGGACTCATTCACGAACAAGTGATCTATGATTCATCTTATATTTATTCATGAACATTTTAAACAAACAATCTAGTAAACATGGACAAATGTGAAATGTCTCTTTTTCATGAACAAATTCATTCTATTGAAAGTATAAAATATAACTAAATTAAATTTATAATAAAAGCAGTTGTCTATGTAAAATGAAAATAAGATTAATCTATATGAATACATTTTCAAATGAAACTTACTTGTTGCATTTCTCACCAATTGGTACAACCGTACAACAGCTAAAAGATTATCTTCTGCATTCATAGAAAGACTTCTCCATTATAATATTTCATTACTTTTAAATTTTCTTATTTAACAAAAATTATATAGTTATAATAAATATATAATATTTATATTATGTATATTCATTATTTTTATAATTAAATATTAATTGAGTTTTTATCGAGCTTATTCACGAGTTTTAAATCGAACATGAATCGAGCTTCTTATTGACTTAATGTCGAACTTGTTCACGAGCTTCAAATGATGTTGTTCATGAACATAAATGAGTCAAACAAATTAGTGTTCAAGCTTGTTTATTTAAGGATCGAGGATTTAAAATATTATTCAAGTTTGTTTGTTTAGTTAATTGAACGATCACAAACAAGCTTTAATTGAACCGTGCAACGAGTAGCTCGTCAAGCGTTTGGTTTGCTTGCAGCCCTACCAAATATGATTGTCCCATTGTAAGTACGAGTGTGCCCATATAACGAGAAACAAGCATATAACTATTATAGGAAACGTAAGTCATAATCTAGCACATAAGAAGATTTTTACCTAATAGAACAGAAATCACACATATATAATGACATAAGGTTAGCTCCGCTTAAATCTAATCCTGTAAGAAACATGCAATTTTTTTTACTCTCCAACTACCTTGGCTTCTGACAATATTTGCCGCCTTGCATGACCACCAGCAATAATATGAGAATAGGATATCTCAAAATGCACCCCACGCTGCACAGAAAATTAGAGAATGGATTTACTCAAAGAAACGAAACCAACACGAATCCAAAAATCATAATTCTTGATAATCAAATCACCATAAAGCCCATTGCAGACCTTAACTGCAGCTTGAACCATTGCAAGCTTCAACCGGAAGGGTAGTTTCTGAGAAAAGTCTAACGAAATTATATCAACCTGTGCAAAAAAGAAAAAAAAAACATACCTATTTAGTTCAAATCATACAGAAATACTCGCCAAGCAAAATATAGCAGAGCAAGAACCCAACGCTTTCTGCTTCTACATTATAATCTCACAGAGGCATAAGTAGACACTCCACTTCTATCGATATTTGGTAACATAGGGTCAAAAAGTCACTTTTGCCAGTCTTTTTAAACCGATTTTTCAGGTTCTTCAAATTCTTCCATTTCAATATTATTTCATAACGTGAAGATTTATAAGCCTGGTTCATGTAAGTAACATCATTTCGAATGCATCCATTCCAATTGATTTTTTTTTTCTTCACAATGCTTTGAAATTTTTTTTCATCACAGTAATTAGCATTAGATAATTACTTTATTAAAATGCATCTCTATTGATTTGTGGATCAAGCGTACAAAAATATGGTCAATTGTTCATTGTTCATGTAAACTCTTTGGTAGAGCTTTAATTCCTAAGCCATTAGCTCTTCATAGACCAATACTGCAGTCTTGCCTTTATCAACATCAACTTCAGAAGAATAGAGTTATTATTCCCCCCCTTCTTTGTTAATGGCTCTATTTCGTCGTCCCCAGTAATAGAATATCTCCTTTTCTTTACCTACGGTACAATCACCCAAAAAAAAGTACAAAAACTTACCTCCGAAGCATTGCACGCCTGATCGAAAGCCATCTGGTTCAACGGCCGCGCCGCCACTAGATCATAACTCCTCAAGAGGCGGTTCCCACTGTTGAGGGCTGATGCGGCGGCGGCGCTGTCGACGGAGACCGTTATGCGGGTGTATTGCCGGAATTGGGAGGCCCGGGGGACGCCAAGAAGGTCTCGATGGAGCGCGACGGAGGCTGTGAAGGCAGCGGGAGAACAGCCGGCGACTGAGTCGAGGAAAGATTGAGCTGGGAAAGGCGCGATCTGGCATCTATCAGCGTCGGAGAGAACTCCGCGAAAGGGGCGATCGTAAGCGATGGCGGTGTAGCCGAGCTCCATAGTACGAGCGACTGTTCGCAAACGACAATCGCGGCGGCTGCAACTATCAAGCGCAGAAGCGCCAGTTTTCTCGACGTATGGGATACTTAGATCGAAAAATGACATTGCGGGATGCACCGGCGGTAGCCGGCGGGAAGGGACGGGAAGTTGGAAGTGTGATGGTGAGGAAGAACGGCCCGCGTGAACAAAGCTTTGTTTGCCGTCCGATTGGAATGCCACGGCTGCGATATGGGTTTTTCGGCCCCAAACCCTTTACCGGTTAGGTTTTGGATTGCAGAAAAAAAAATTACATAAATACTATTTTATTTCATGCTATTTACATGTCTAATACTCAAAATATTAAACTTTAATATCAAATATATCACTCATATAATTCTTTTCTATCATTCATATCATCCTATAAACTTTAATATTTCATTCCATGCATCAAAATTTATTCTATGGATGGTAAGCATGTAATATTAATGTTTTGAGTATTAGATATGTAAATAACATGAAATAAAGTGGTATGTATGTAAATCTCAAAGCTTTGTTTGATAAGTAATTATGCATTGAATTAAATATATAAGAAATTTTACCCTTTTTTTAAAGAAATTTTACCTTATTTAAATGAATTATTCACATTGTCAGAGATAGTTATATAAATTTCATTATTTAAAAAAATTAATTGAAAATATTAGTACTTTTAAAACTTCATAAAGAAAAATAACTAATTAGTATACTTGATATATCATCAAAAAATTATCTTCATAGTTTTGGACATCTAAATTTTTTTTGGTAAAATTTTTGCCTAATATTTTTGAAACGCTGCTTTTCTAAAATTATAAAAAAAAATATTTAGACTTTGAAAAATAGTCTTGTATAATAATTAACTATATATATAGACACACACACATACAATTTATGATAATTTGATGGAATTCTGAGTCAATAATTTTATCTATATTGAATTGGGTCTGACTGCTACAATGTTGCCCCTGGGGCAAATCTCTGAAGTTTTGCAAATAGTTTCATTTATGTTTAATTATGGATGTGTGCATCTCATAATGAATATGAGGAGTTAAAGTGGTTATGTTATAGATCCACATAGTTATGCTACGAATATTCTAAATTTGTTGAGAGCACTAGTAGATCTGAGAGTGAGGCGTTCTGAATGGGAGGCATATGGTCTATAGTTATAAATAGGAGACATAAGGGTTGGAGTTCTATTACTCTCAGCGCTGCATTGTATATTTATTTATATTTTTTTCAGCATACTTTACAATTTGTGTAGCATACTATGCTTTGACTTAGGTAACATGCTTAGTAATCTACAAAACTTTGTAATGTTCTAACGCCACTCTATTATAAGTACGTACGTTAATAAGATTATAATAACTACTTTATTTGATGTTATTGATTTTTGCAATTATTAAAAAATAATTTGAGTAATAAAAACTACTGATGTGTTAGCTTATTCTAAATTCTACATATCATTTCAGAATAAGGCAGGGTAAAAGGGTTGGTTGAATAGCTGAGGCCAATTTTCTGGGTTGTCCGGAGCATAGTTACCTTTTAGATTTTTCTTTTAGAAATAGTCTTGACATTTTCTGCCCTATTTCTATCTATTGCCTAGGACTTTTATAACAAGAATGTGTATTATATATTTTGTGGATAAATAGAAAGAAATAAATTTTGTGGATGAGTAAATTTATGTATAGTGGAAAGAAATTTAAAGGCTTTGGTATCTATTACCTGAAAAGAAATATGTTACTTCTCCAAATAAAAGACCATGGTATGTTATATCCCGCCACTTGTCTGTCACCACCCAACACGATGTCACCTACATTTATGGGTCATATTGGGTTGGATAGTGATAGCCTATCTCTTTGAGGAGAAATTTCAGTGCATCATATGCTTAAAATCATGAGTTTAAACTCATAATATTTATCATAATAATTTAGTCGACTTTGAGATAAAATAGGTGGACTACGTTGCACCTATCTTAGTTAACTTCTAATGTTTAATGCGTACATGGGCTTCTAGATTATTACTATGTAGCATCTTCGAGCTAATTATTTTCATAGTGTGATTAATTGGATCTCAATTTAACGTGGAGTTTTCATTTCATTCACGTTGTGGTAAGTAACTTTTATTTATTTGAGGATAAACATACAAATCCTAATTAGTAGCATTATCCATGAGACTTATAATAGAGTCCTAAATATTTTGTAGGTTGCCAATTCTATATTTATTACTCATTAAATCCTATGCATATTTTAGTCTATTTTCTTCAATATCTATAATAAATTGTCAAGTAGAATAGATAATTTTATCTTGAGTTATTGTTGCTAAAATTTTTGTACATTGAATTTATTCCTATACTAGTAATTTTATTCAAGGACATTTCCTTATTTGTATATGATATATTTCATCCTGAAAAATCATGTTTTTATTATAGAATTATCATTGTTCATATCAAATAAACAATAGCCATTGATAACTTATTTATAATGTATACAATTTATATGTGTGCTTGCAATAAATGTATGTCAATATAACTCTTTTAAATAGTTAATCAGACTTACAGATCTATAGACTCATAACCCCTTCAAAAATTATTCAATTTATATCGGTTGGTTTTTACCTTTCAGGTTTTATGGTATCTTGATAAGACAAGAAGCTTCATAGGTGAAGAAGTCATGTGAATTCTCAATGAGTTTCGCGATTTACCAATGAATGTCCTGCATGAGTTGAACTAGCCGTAAGTAAAAAAAAAAACATTGTTGGTAGAAGATCCAATAGGAACATTGTAGCTCATTTTCACTACAAAAATAACAATGGACTTTGCCATTGACAACCCTAAAAAATGGAGCTAGGGTGGTTTTTTTATGATCGAAGTCTTATAACAATTACGAGGTATTTATAACAATTTTGAAGATCGAGGCTCACAACTTTGTGATGATAAGGACCTAATGGAGCTAGGGTGGTTTTGATGGGTAGATCATGTGATAAGTTAATGAAGAAATGATGTGCATGACATGAGCCAATGTGTGAAGAAATGTTCTACGCGTGAAATTAAGTTGTTGTTGATATGAAGCAAGGTGTCAATACCTCTATAGTCATAAACATGTTTTTATTTGTTCTTCGCTCATCCTTACATACTCGAGACTTCACCACTAAAACATAATCAAACACATACAGCTTACCTAATCCACTCATGCCTCTATCAAGATTTTTGAACATCAATGAACATGTTGAAGAGGCATGGTTGTATCACTCTAGGTTTCTCCTTATTTGGTCATGACATAGAGAAGCCAATAAACTCTTTTACCAAAAAAAAAAAATTGACAAAAATTTATCATTTTTATTTTGATAAAAAAGTAAATTTTATTACTTTAAACTTATGAAATCAAATGTCATGAACCTTATAACTTAACTTTTTCCATGATAAAATATTGCACATTAAACTAGATCCTTTTAATCTATTTGATTTTGAAGTTAATTATTGAGGTTAGTTAAACATGTATAATTAAACAAATTGAAATATTAAACTATAACTAATAGCATAAAATCAATCAACTTCAATGTTTGTGTGATGTCCTAAAATTTAAAGGCATAATCTTACTAAGGCGCCAATAAACTTTCTTCTAAGGTTCAAAATATCTTGATAAAAAAAAGGCATAGAGAAATACTAAATTCTTCTTGTTGATAAGACTAAAGAGGAGTTGAAGGTAAACTTGAATTAAGGATGTCAACCTTCAAGTCTAAAGGTTTTTATTTGAGTAGATCTAAAATCAAATATATGAAGTAAAATTTTAGTAGTAATAGATCTAGTATGGGGATTGTGACTTTGGGCTATCAAGTCATTAATAAGAGTACACGTTTTAGATATTTTGAATTTTTTGTTCAAAGTGACGGTGAAATGTATAGGGATATTATTAGTAGAATTCAAGTTGGATGGTTGAAGTGAATGAATGCATCAGGCTTGTTCTGTGATAAGACCTACAACGCTTTATGGTTTGGTCGCATAAAACAGCAGACTTCTGATGACCCAGTTATGAGAGTAGATCTACTATATTTGATTTATGTTAAAAAAGATAGTGATGTATCTAAAAAGACTTGGTTAGAAAATATTAAAACCAACCTTTCTATATTAGATTAAAATGAGAATTTAACTCTTAACAAGACACAACATATAAAAAAAATGATTCATGTAGCCGAACCCACGTAGTGGATAAAGGCTTGACGTTGTTGTTGAAGAGCAAAAGCTTCCTACTTCTTTAGATTACAACCAGCCTAATAAATTCTTAGATGATAAAATCATAAAATCAAACATATGATTGGTATTACCATAAACAAGACCTCATATGAAGAGCAAGATTGCGTGAGTATTCCTAAGATCAGCACAGAAATCCTATAATGAACTCCTAAAAAAAATTCCTTGGAAAAATTCTCAGCGCTCTTAATTCCACATAACTTTTATGTTCAGTAGGTCGCTATTGTTGACAGAAACATATATAGAAAAAAAATGAAAATCTATGAAGTTTTAAGAGGAATTCTCTCTGCCTTCTGGCACCAATTTATTTGGATTGTAGCTGTACCCTAGAGTCCTTTTGAACAAAAGATGATGACAACAACAGTATTCTTATAGTTTAACTACACTAAAACTTACCAATTCTTACAAATCCTTTAGATTCACACAACAAGCAGCTTGGAAAGCAAGCCCTCCACTGTTAATTTTCACCTTCAACTTCTCCAGTATAAAATATGCCAAATCAGCTTACAATGTAACTGGACCACTAGCACCAGCACATCTCTGCTCATCATAAAGAAAACCCAGACTTCCTTTGGCTGTGATGCTTGTGCATTGGTGGGGTAATGCATGAGAATATGTAAGGCTTCTTTCGTCTCTGCCCGAATAAGAAAGTTCTGAGTGGAACCTTAGACCTTGTAGAACAGTGTCTGAAGTTTTGGTATTGTTGATACCCATTTGAAACTGAGAGATCGAAGCTCTCCCTCAGCTTGGAGAGAGACTTGGCAACCTGAGACTGAAGAGCCTTCACATGGTCCAGACCGGTTTGCAACTCCATTGCAACTTTGTTGTTCTCTTGTTGCATGTTGAGCAGTTCACCCTGGAACTTTGCTGCTTGGTATGGTGTGATCTTGGAATGCTCTCCCTCGGTATCGATTGAGGCTTTGGAAATCTCTTCCTGGATGTTGCAGAGGGATGTAAACCGGTATTGAAGCTCTCCCTTCAGCAAGTCGTTTTGTTCTAACCAAACTTGGAGCTCTGTATGGAGCTCCCTTAGCTTCTTATCGAGTGGCCAGGTGTCCTGTTTTGATGAATGCTTTGGGGATGCAGGAGCTGATCCACCTTCCTTGGGATCCTTCGTCTTATCCAGGCCAGCAGCTTCCAACTCCTTGAATGATGCTGCAAACTTCTGTATTTGATGATATGAGGTGCTGAATCTTAGCCAGAAGTTGAGGTTCTCATCTAGAAGAGTGTCTAGTTCAGCTCTGAACTTTTCCTCAATCGGTGAAGTTGAGTGCTGCTGATCTAAATGGCATAATTTGATCTGCTCTTCAGCTTCAATGATCTCGATAGGAGATTCTGGTTTTACTGCGAGCATTTCAATGGAGCTTCCATGCTCTTCTATGTTCTGTATATGAGTTTCTTTATAAGTGCTTGTTGCACCCTTGGAAGAAGTGTGATAGAGCAATTTACTCCTCAAAACTCTGATCTCTTGGTCCTTGACAGCATTCACACTCTTCAGCTCCTGAATCTGAGCCATCATCTCAAAATGGTTCTCTTGGTTCTTCTTCTCCATCTCGGCTAGTTTTTTCTTTGTGTCTTTGTAGTTGTGGAGAATTGATGAATATCCACACAGCAGCAATTTCTCTCTGCCTTCTGGCCCACTATTCAATAGATGCTGCAAGTCTGGAATATTATCATTGTCATCAGGCTCCAAATCCTTCAATAAAGATGAAAACATTGCACTGAGATGTTCTCCCTTTACCATCGATGAACTATTAAACAACTCAGTCTGATCCTTTGTATCTTCAGCGTTGGGCTCAATCTGATGCTTCACAAGAACCTCATTCTCCTCAGCTGTTGCATCACTTCTCTCATTTTTGACATCCTCTTTTATTTCTTTGTCCTGCTCCAAGTTTTCAATATTTGAAGAAGCTAAACTTCTATCCTTCTCCTTAGGGCTAGTAGATTGAAGTTTTTCTGATATATCATTAAGACTATTGCAGGCCTCTATAAAATGAGTTTGAAAGATCCCTTTCTCATGATGCACGATTTTCTCAAGATCCTGAACTCCATGCAACTCATCTTCTGCCTGCCTCAGCCTCACATTTGAGCTGTTTGAGTCAATTATCAAATTAACTTTATCTTCTTCCAGGCATCGGAGGTGCTTCTCAAGCATGTCAGTCTCTGACCTTAGTGTGTGTATTTGCGCTGTTTGCGATGAGACTGCTACCTCCAAACTAATGACTTTCTCCACAAGTTCATCAATTTTCTCAGCAAGGTTCACAACTGAAGTGTCAGAGTCCATCTGGAAGTGCTGTTTCACCCGTGCACATACAGAGAACAGGTCTAGCCGCTCATTTTTTAGGATAAAATCTTCTCCCTCTTCATTACTTCTTTCTTGGTTAAAGGTTTCCTCTATTTCTGGCGAGCATTTTTCACCCTTGAGAAACTTCAGCCTGTCTTTGACTTCCCTGATTCTTTTATATTCTATCTCTGCCTCTTCACCTGATTTCTTCTGTTGCTTCTGTAAGCTGACTAGGCTTTCTTCGCATGATTTGATTGCTGTGGCTGCCATCAAGGCCCTGGCTTCATTATCTTCAATGATAGAACTTGCACTGTACTCATCCTGAAAGGTGCAGACCTCGTCTTGTAAATCAGATATCTTGCTCTCAATCTCCCAGAACTTTGCAAGGCTACTTTCATAGGAACTCTTGACAAATTCTTTCTCAGTCTGGAGAACAAGGATTTCTTTCTGAAGCTTGTCTATTTCATTTTGCGCATTCTCCTTGGTGATATGAGAACAAACTTTCTTATGGTGCTTCTTTAAGGCAGTCAACGCATCTCTGCTTTTGTTTCTGAAATTGATCTGTGGCACCTCCCCGGGTAGGAGCTTGCGAAACTTACTGATATCTACGCCTGTGAAAGCCGTTGGGGAACCATCTTCATCGTCATCTTGCATTGCAAACTGGACTTGATCAGGGAAAGCTGACGCAATGGTGTGGTTGGCCTTATGCAGTTCTCCAGATATGTGATCATATCGGTCGGCCAAAGCTTTATAAGCCTTGTAAGTCTCTTCAACAAATTTTATTAGTTCTGGTCTCCTCTGGTAGTACATCTCTGCCTTTTTAGCGAAGGAGTCAGCATCCACTTCTATAAGCATGATCATGGCTTTCACCTTCTCCTCCATTTCTGCAAACATACAGGAGCCAAACTCTTCTTTACTATAAAATTGTGATAGATAAGTGAAAACTAGGAGGTTCCACAAGGGGGAAGGAGAGTGGGGGGGTTGGAACCCACTTAGATCAATTCTAAGCTTAGGTGACTTGCCCAAAATATTTTTCAAATCAATATTAATAGTATACACGCACCCAAATTAATTCTATGTTAGTTTTGTATTCTTTATATATATTTGATAGAAGTTCAAAGTTTTTGTTAAAAAATTTTTTTGTTGTTTAATTTTGAGTTTTTTTGATCTGTTTCAAATTCGATTGAATAATATTAAGCAAATTATGCAGTAAAATTTTAAGTTGGACTAATTTTGCGTTGCCTCTAAATTGGTTTATTTCAGTAATTGTTAGCTCGGCTTAAATTTAAATTTAAATTCAAGTCAATTTTGATTCAAATGAAATTTGAAAGATTTGGAGTTTGCTTTAAGCCCGAGTCGCTCGAACTCATCTTGGATGCAATAAAAAGTTTCTGACTCCACCACTTTAGAGTAATTGCAATTCAGATTGAGAACAGATAAATAATTATGCTCAAGGAAATCAAAACATGCATGCATCTCATTGATCTCAAATAGAACAACTGAAAGAAAAGCATTCAAAATTATTGCTATGAATGATAATGAGAGAAATAATTTTAACAAGCATAAAATACAAGCCAGAAAGTTGTTATCGTAGACATTTGAATTATAGCACACATCTTTAGGAAGAAATACAACAGATACCCAAATACATAAGAAGTTTAGTCTAAAAATAAATAAATGTCCCAAAACATAGCGATCACACCATGCCTTTTTAGCATGTCAGAAAATAAAAAATTAACAAAAGAGGACGAAAAAGAAAATTTTTCATTCTATATGGCAATTAATTATCTCATTGAAAAAAAAAATATGTACATAGACAACAAAACAAGCATCTTCTTGACATTTAATCATTTACTATAGTTAGTATTAATCAACCTATTTACAAGAATGTTTGTTTTCCTGAAAAAAAAATGTAGAGTAAAATAATATACAATATAAAATGAATGTAATATATTTGAAATATTTGAAGCTGTTTAGATGAGTTTAAAATAAATAGTGTAAATATCAATAATGATGGTGTGGCTGGTGGACACCAACTAGCAGTGGCAGTGGATGGCAGCCGACGGCTAATGGTGGCAAATGGCAATAGTAGAATTATCTTGCTGTGTATTTTGAAATTTGGCATAAAATAGACGAATTTAGAATACATAAAAAATGAACTACAATGTGAAAAAGGATTCATGTAGCCGACCCCACGTAGTGGGATAAAGGCTTGATGTTGTTGTTGTTGTTGTTGTTAATGTGAAAAAGGGATTTATCAAAATTTTACAGTGTTATTTTTTCATCAAATCAAGCACCAAATTTTCAAATAATCCTACATTTAGAATAAATTGCAATACTTTTTTAGCAAACCAAAATGCCCCTACATAATTTGGCACAATGAATTATTGGAAAAATCTAATACATAGGATAAAGTTGCATTTTGAATACCAAACGTGAATAAATGGCAATGCCAATGAATGTCGCCAAACTCAATGATCAAACAATAATTTAATAGAGCACACAAAAACCCCATTGGACCGAATTTATAAGCAATTAGTCTCAGTGCCATGTCTTAGCAAGTTAAATGAATTAGCTATCAATAAACATTTGCAATAAACATGACGTCTCCATCCGCAAATCCGACAAGAAGCATAAAAAATGCAGAAACTAATTTAACAAGAAAAAAAAATAAAAAATGGAAGAAAAGATGACCTTGGAGGTTGCTGTCAAGCCACTTAGATTGCTTGGTCCGGATGTTACTCGCCCACCACCAAGAGTAAGCGTTGCTTGCTGCTCGCTGCAGCATTTCTCCCTCCCCTCTCTCTATCTCTCTTTCTCTCTTCTCCAGCTCTGCAGACTTCAATGTGGCGCAAAGCACGAAGGATCGTATGGAAAAAATCGAATGAGGAGAAGGGAGAGAAGGAGAAGAGGAAGAAGATAAAATAGAGAGGAATAGGTTTGCTTGTCTGGGCAAGGAAAATGTGAGGCATGGAGGGAGACAAACAGATGTCCTCGGCTTCTCCGGGACGGAAGGGGGAACCTGAGGCGGAGCGGTTGATGCGGAGATAGCCGGTCCAGTTGTGCCCTAAATGAACCCGGTCCAGCCGAAGAAAAGAGTGGCAGAGGACAGAAGGCATCAAAAATTGTTTCAATGAGTTGGCAACAAAAGTATTTGTTTAAATCCATACTAAACTACATACAAAATCAACCTCCTAAAAATCAACCCAAATCTAGGAATTTTCATTGCGTACTCCCATCTGACGTAGATATACGTCCTCCCAGAGCTAAATTCGCGCTAAAAACCGAGAAATACCGAGCAAATACCGAGCAATACCGAGCAATAACGAGGAATATCATCATGTGAAGACCAATACCGAGTTATACCGAGCTATACCGAGCAATACCGAGCAATACAAAAAAATACCTAGTTTTTCCTAGAAAGAACTCGGTATTTTTTTGTATTACTCGGTAATGCTCGGTACAGCTCGGTATTGGTCTTCACATAATGATATTCCTCGTTATTATCAAATAATACCTAGCAATACAGAGCAAAAACCGGGTTTTTTGGCGGTGGGAGGACGTATCTCTACGTCAGGTGGGAGGACGCAATAAAAGGGGTGTCAATTTGGGTTAACGGATCGGGTTCTGATCGAATTCGATTTGAACCAGTCATAACGGGTCAGCTCAAACCGACTCATTTTTTCAAACAGTTTAGCTTTCCCAACCCGCGAACAAGATATAGAGATCGAGAATTGGGTGTGGTTCCAGCGAGGGCGAGGTCGCGAGAGTTAAGCGAGCTTGCGACGTGTCAGGGTGTGCATGCGAGGCTTCAAGCTATCTTGCTCCCGGTTCGACGCGAGATGGCGAGACCAGCGACTGGGCCGAGCCCCGACTAGGAGTGGGCAACACGGATGCGGCTTCTACTACACTAGGTGGGGCGACCAGTGCGGCTCCACGTTTCAACCGTTTGACGCGAGGGCTAGGGCAAGGCTGCGACTATGCGAGTTGGCACTTGGTAGCCGGGTCAATTTCGGGTTACCGAGTTGATTCATACCCGACCCATTTTTTAAACAGTAAGAAAATTGAAACTCGAATCCGACCCGTTAGTTAAACTGGTCAATCCTAACCCAGATTTTTCAGGCGTATTCGATTGGTTCTTAAAGAATTGTCGAGTCATGTCAATAATTGACATCCCTACCCAAATCCCATAATCTCTTATTATATCCTCAAATAATATTAGTTCATAACATAAACATTATAGCTTTCCTTAATTCTCTATCAAAGTCTCTTTTTTGTTCTCTAAGACTTTCTTAATTATGTTCAAATTATATGATCATCTTAAATTAACATTTAGTCTGTATCATGCTATAAGACTTGAATTCTGATCGTTTTTAATGAAATTTTTTTAAAGAAATAATATCCTAGCCAAAAAAAAAATCAAAATAATCTTTAAAATCTTTAAATCTACTTTAAAATAAGGATAATATATAAATAATTAATATTATATATCTAATAGACAATTTAAATATTTAAAATATATCATAATTAAAAATTTGATCAAGAGTATCACTTAGAATTTGAATTACATTTATGCCATTGTGAGGGATTCAGAACTAGAGTTCCAAACGAATCGAGTCGAGCCGAGCTTCTACATGTTCGAATTCAAACTCATTTGGCAAAACCCTATTCAAGCTCGGCTCAATTAGAGCCGAGCTTTTTTGAACCGTGCTCGAGCTTATTTGACAAAATCCTGTTTGAGCTCGGCTCTAGCTCATGTTTGTGTTTGATTCATTTTTAAGCTTGTTGAGCTTATTAATGACCGGCCTGTTAACCGCTCATTTAATAAAACAATTCAACTTAACCGAGCCTTCAACAAAATAGGACACTTTAATCCAGCGCATCTCGTTAAACACCAGGAACAAAGCAAACACTCACAGCGGAGGGAAAAATTATTACATTCTGTGTCCGAATTCGTCCGGATATCAATCCAGACGGGTCACGTCATCCAAATACACTGGATCCAGTGTATTTAGATGGCGTGACGCGTCTAAATTAAATATCCAAACATCCTGTCACGTAATAATTCGCCCAGGAGACAGATGTGCTCTAAACTACAAATGCTCCACTTTTTACTTTTTATTTTTTAAGTTTTGCATAATCAAGCTTCTTAACGAGCTTGTTCATGAGTTTTAAATGTTAGTGTTCGTGAATATAAATGAACCGAACAATAAGCTATTTGTTGTGTCTAGGAATATTTGCGACGGTAGAGAAATATATAGTTTAACGTCTTAGCATTATACAAAGATCTAGCACACAAGCAGATGAAAAAGATAGTGTAACGCTCATAAGAGACACCAGAGTATTTACATGGAAACTCCTGAAAAGGGGGAAAACCACGAGGCTTGTCCCTATTTGAATAAATCCACTAGTATTTGCAGTCGATTACAAATAAGACCCTTCCTTGGGAAAAAGCCTTGGCTTGAATTCACAAATGTACATCATTTAGAGCGCATTATATGGTGGAAGTTACATTAATCAACATAGACATGTTTGTTTAGTCGGCAGGACCATAGTCGATAGGATAAAAGTCAGGAAGATCGTAGTAGGCGACGGAGGTCGGAAGGATTGTAGTCGGTAAGAGACATGGGTCAGAAAGACCGTTGTCTGACGAGGGAGGTCGGAAGGACCATAGTTGGCAAAGGACTAGATTAGAAAGATCATTGTCTGATGATGGAGGTCAGAATGACCGTAATAGGAAACGAAGATCGGAAGGACTGAAGTCGGTAGGAGACTGGGGCCAGAAAGACCGTTGTCTGGCAAGGGAGGTCGGAAGGATTGTACTTGGTAGCCCGGTGGAAGACCAATAATGGTTGGTTGCGATAGGAGGTCCAACGGCGGTCGGCAGTTAGGCGGTGGTCCAACGAAGGTTGGGCTAAAGTCCGACGGCGGTCATTGGCCAGGTGATGGTCTGACAAAGGTCGAGTTAAAGTCTGACGGCAGTCGGCTGCCGGGCAGAAGTCCGGTGACGGTCAGCATCAGGGTGGAAGTCCGGCGGCGGTCGACGGCCAGGCAGAAGTCCGATAGCGGCTTTGCGATGGTCTGACGATGGTTGGGTTGAAGTCCTGCGGCAGTCATCAACAAGGCGAAGGTCCGACGGCGATCGGCGACCGAGCGGTGGTCTGACGATGGTCGAGCTGAAGTCCGACGACAGTCATCGGTCGGGCGAAGGAGGTGCTATAGCTCTTGAAGCTTCAAAGCTCTCTCCAATCTCTAGCTCAAAAGTCCCCTTCATGTAGAGAGTGGTGATCTATTTATAGATTTTCATGAGTGACACACCCCGTAAATTTAGAGAAGATTCGGGGCAGGTTCGAAGTGCTCCATCGAATGGCTTGTATTGATTCCCCCGATCGTAGAGTTTTTCAACAGTTTAAGTGCCTTAACGATGTCAGAATTCAGAGATCTTAGACTCATTGGATTTGTCTCACTGAGCCGCTCGATTTGACTATAAGCATGCCATATTTGGATATCATTTTTTCGTCCAAATAATACTTTGACCCTTTCAAATGTGGTCCATGCCCTCGATTCGGACTCATTTGGGCTTGGGTTGGACCAATTTTGGTGTTGTTTGGTTCGTCTCTTTGAGATATTCAGTTTGACTTTAAGTTTACTGAAATTGGAATTAAGATAATCTCGAATTTAATTTTGAAAGTTCCCAACTTAAAAATGCCTCGAGATTTATGCTCGATCAAAATAATTTTCGATAACGTATCATTGTTCAAGCTCGTTTATCCAACGAACATAAACGAGCTCTTATCGAGCCGAGTCACAAGCAACTCGTCGAACGCTCAGTTCATTTGCAGCCCTATTCAGAACAATAAAATACCATCCACAAAATAGAATATTTACATTTATACCAACTTCCATTAATAATTAAGAAAATGTACATAGATACAATGAAATTGGCTTACCAAATCATTTAAAAAAAATTAAATGAATAAATTACATATGCAGCTTAACAACCACTTTCTCACAAGAGTTTTTCATGAAGGTAAATCTGAGACCGATGCGCACAAGATTTTGTCAGAAACCTACACAGCAGTCCAACAAAGTGCCTGCGAAACACTGCTAAAAAATACAGCTCTAGACAGCTATATTTTTCATAAATAAGTTTAATCAAACACAGCGAAAACAGAGATACACAGCTGTAGGGGAAATTTGTATATATAACTAAGATTTTCAGACATCGAATGTAATTATTTTGGCAAGCAAAGGCTTCATTTGAAATGGCTTTCTTACTTCAATATAATTTGAAGATTTTGGGCGGAGCCTATACCATTGAAAAAGACAAAAAATTACAAATCTAAAACCTAAAAAACTCAAAGAAAAAAAAATTACAAGTACTATCAAAGTTGTATCAAAAGGAAGAGGGAAGAAATCTCTATATCAAAAATTGTATGAAACCAAGTATTTGGTTACCAGGCACCCTGAGCAATGAATGTTTCAACCGAAGTATGAGAGGGTAAGGGCGGCTGCATAAGGTCAGATATCGCTTGTTTGTTACACCAAGGGCCCCAAAACATAGAAAACTTACAGCCCTTAGAAGAGACATTAAAGTAAAAGTTATCTTTAGTATTGCTAGAAATATGGCATATAAATTTTCAAATTTTAGATGCTTTAAGGGTCGGCGGTTTCCAGGGAAAGGAAAATTTAACCCTTAACCAATCAGCAAGCAATGAATCTGTAGTGAGCATACGTCAAATGAAAGAGCAACCAAATCCATGGTATAAAGACTGAATCGAAGGGATACCCAGAATGCCTAAATGCTTAGGACGGCAGGTATTTTTCCAAGCAATCAGATGTAGTTTTTTCTCACTAGTAGTGGATCCCCTAATCTAATAGGCCAAAGTGAATAGTTTTTCAATAGCAGAAAAATTTTAATTCAACAAATTTTTGTACTAAAAAGTTGCTCCCAAACAAAGCCTAAATTACTTTGCAGACACATGAAATATGCTCATTAAAATCATTAATTAGCTGCTGCAAGGCCTTAGTACTATTGCTATTTAAACAATAGTAGGATAATTTAAATATTTCCATGTACAGTCAAAGAAAAGTAGAACAACAACAACAACATCATCATCAAGCCTTTATCCCACTACGTGGGGGCGGTTACATGAATCTATTTCTACATTGTATCATGTTATGAGTCAAATTCTTATTTAAATCTAATAGAAAAAAGTCACATCTAATATTTTTTTAACGGGGGTCTTTTTAGGTCTACCTCAACCTTTCTTAACATAAACAAAATCTAATACATCTACTCTCCTAAATGCATCATCGGAAGGCTGATGTTTAAAAATAAAAGTAGAAAAAAAGCTTGCTAAATTGTACTAAATGAGACAATGGAATATTCCTCAAGGGAAAAGTTTCTGAACGAGTAAAGGAAAGCTAGAGAGCATATATCATAGAATAACATGCCTGCAAGGTCTTGGATGAAATAAGGTTCCCAGAACTTTGATTTAAGAAAAATACATAAAATCCTTAACAAATAGATCTTGTTGCCAAATAATTAGGAATGGACATATCCAGTGTCTACAATAACCATTCAAACAATATTATGGTCTTCAGAATTTAATGTCAAAACTTTCTGGAATTTCTAATTTATAAGAGTTTTCCTAATACAATGTATGATATTAATTAAATGGTTCTATCTTTCTTGTATTAGACAGATGCCTTAGAAAATACTTCAGGACTAATGTGTCATTAACTTATCACCTGATTTAAACTTGACATATCTCTTGTTCACATCGACAAGTAATTTTGGATGTAATAATTAATAGTCAATATCTTGTGAATGTGTTTATCTAAACCATGTAAATGATAAATATGATATGAAGCGGATAATGAATATATAAAAACACTAATATGCATCAAGAAGCAAAAATTAAATAAAAATCAATTTGATCATTCAGCACTAATATGACGAGAAGTTTGGCTCTAATACTAAATTGATGTAGAATATTTTATCATCTAAAGTTTCTAATGCAATAAAATGATGCAAATGATGAAAATCAAACAAAATAAATTAATATATTTGGGTTTCACAATTAAAAAAACCACCCATTAAATATAAAGCCCGTTTTCTTTTAATGTAAACCGAAATATAAGCATTTACACCAAATAATAATTTAATGAACGATTAAAAAAAGGAAATTAGCTATAAATTGAAAATCACCAAAACTCTGCAATTCCTTTGGAATTAAAACTGCAACTGAAAACCCAATTGTAATATATTTGACAAAAAAAATAAAAATTACTCACAAGACCACTAATGAATCAAGTATAAAGAAAACAATGAAAGATATCAGTAATCCACTTTTTTCCTTCAACGAGAGCCTGTTCTGAAGCAATTTAGAAAAAATACTCTTTTGATTTATAGCAAATATGAAGAAGCAGTTTTTCTAACTAATTATGCAAGACTACAAATATTCGCTACCATTAACATACCATTTTCTATATTTCTTTTGGGTTAAAATGTCCCACAAGAACTACAGCACACTAGTTTGGATAGCTTCTGAAAATAAATTGAATTTGAATGTCACTTGCAAAGTTTTTTTCTTTTTAGTTTTTTTCAATTTATTTCCACCATAGGAACGCTAGTTATACTTCATCATAACAAAGCAAAAAAAAAAAAAGGAAAAGATCAGCTGACCTGGGTTCACAGACAAATAAAAGCAAGAACAATCCAATCAACATTCCTCGTTAATTAATTATACAGAAGAAAGAGAAACAATGTATAGCTTACCTTAGGAGAGGTATTTGACCTAGTTTTCAAAGTTCCAAATTCCAATAGCCAAACAAATAACAAAATTTTGAGGAGACAGAAAATGATCATTAAAGTAACACATACTAAGGTGAAGGAAGCAAAACCGACGTCAAATTAATCATTTTCTATCTTCTAAGTATTCAGAGCTCAAACTCCACCTCTCTGAGAGCAACCTCTGCTGCCTCTTCCTCCTCGTCATCAAGAACGAAGTACTGGTTCCTCTCCACTGGCCTAAACGTATAGAAAATGAAGATGTAGAATGCGAAGCTGGCGATTTCCTCAGCCGCCACGCTCACCCACCGGTACTTATAAGCAGCAATTGTCTTAAGCGCATATACCACGATCCTAGTGAAGTACAAGTACCCCACCAATACTATGTAGAACTGCCTGAAAAGAGTAAGCTTGGCTAGAGTTCTCGCAGCCTTTCCATCAGTCTTCGAAGTCTCCCTCAGCGTTCGGATTGACCATAGTATGGGGAGCATAATTGCACAGCAGCAGATGATGTCAATGAAGAGGAAGAGCTGGTTCCAGGTAACCCATTCCTGGATGAACGGTCCAGTCTCCCCGATCACAACAGACGCAATGTTAGCGACAACTTGGAGGGGGATCACAATCATGAGAACCTTCTTCTCTCGCTCCTGGAGGAAGGGTTTCAGGAAAGACCATCCGGTCCCTATGAGGATGATGACCGTAAAGAGGAGAACGCCCTTGAGGAACTGGAAAAGGTAGAAGAGGACGTCCCAGCCGTGGGGAGTGCCTGTGACCCGGATATAGTGCTGGTCCTCAGCGGCACAGATGAGATTAAGAGCCTTGGCTAGAAGGAGACCAGACATTATCTGGTGGATTCGATGGGCAGATAAGCGACTCTTCCAAAGAGAGAAGTAGACCCACACGGCGAAGAAGATAACGTAAACGACGGCGAAGCAAAAGTAAATCGATGGGACGGAAGCCCAACCCACGGAGAGGTAGTCACGGAAACCGTCGGGGTGAACATTATACATCTTGGTGAGGACGGACATGCTAACCTGGCTCCCAGCGGCGCAGTTGGCAAAGTAAAGACTGTACTCATCGGGGTGGATGATCGGGAATGAGCGGTTGTATGACTTGGGCGGCGATTGCGAGAGATCACGGAAAGTGAAGAGCGGGTTGACGTAGAGGTTGGAGAGGATGCAGGAGGCATCTCCATCAGGGTTAGCGTTCGAGTTGGATATTTCTTGCTGGGATCCGTAGATGGCCTGAATGAGTTTCTCATCGGAGAGGAGGAAAAAACCGAAGAGCGACGGGTCAGGGGAAGAAACGGAGGACGAGACAGAGACGTCGGAGACAGTAATATCAACGAATCCGCGCCGAGTGAAGCCAAATTTCTCGAACAGGATGATAGAGCGGGAGTCTGTTGTGATCTTTAGGTCTTTTATCTCCGCCACGCAGGCGTAGATCAGGGATAGGAGGAGCAGGAGGTGGACAACAGAGGCCCGGTCCATGACGAAAAGACAGTAAATACGACGGTGGAGGTGGAGTATTTGGTGCTCCTCCGGCGATCTTTTATGGACCGAAGAAATTGAGAAGCCGGGCCTGGCCGGCGAGGTGAGGTATCGGCTTGATCGGAGCAGAGGGAAATGGAATAAAATGCCTGTCGTGCTCCAGCTCTTAAATCTAATATTTAAATATATATTAAAATGGATTTTGATCTGATTAAATTGAATCTCTGCCGTTCAAAGTTAATAAATGGCTAGGATTTGATGCATTAATTTCAGAAGAGCTGCTCTCCTAGAATTTTATGTGACGGAGTCATAAGATAATTCATATGATAAAATACAAATCTCAGTATAAATTTTTTATTAAAAGTTTTTAGAATTAAATTTTGGATCATTATAATTTGATTTTAATAAATTTATCATCAAATTAAATGTTTCAATGAGATCAGTAAAACGAAACAAATTCTAATTTGACTCAAAATAAGCCCAAAATGAAATATTTTCAGTGCAATTGAAAACTTTATATCATTAGTTCATAGATGTCAAATAAAGCAAGTCGATTAAACTAATCTAGCAGCTCATCTTGGCCGGTTGGTTGAGAGTTTTGGCTAGACCTGAAGTTCGAGCCTTATGTATATGAATTGTTTATGTTTGTCTTAACTAATATAAGTGTCTCAAAAAAGAAAGGAATCTAACAAGTCTAAATCATTCAATTCTAAAATCATTAAAGTACTTAAATAAAATTGAGTGTTTCAAAAATTTTGACTAAATCTATCAAAAAATCATTCAAAAAAATTATAAATATATGACTATTCTATACATGAATGAGAGGAAACCTTAAATTGAAATTAGATAATGTCACATCCCGGGAATAGAAGGCGATACATCCGGACAACATGAGACGCGAAGAAGGGATAAAATATGATGTTTTGTACTCACAAGAAGAAAAAGTACATAATCTAATAATATAATCAATTATATCATAATAAATTATGAAAAAGAAATTAAATAGTCATTTCATTAATATGGATTCAAATAATAATACACCAAAAGTAATATGACTATTACAAGCAAAATAAGTCAGAAAGAAATAATAACAAGAATGAAACTATCCAACTCTCAAAATCAAAATGCACAATAATCTACTACATAATATAAAATAACAAATATAGTCTACTACTAATAAATCTGCTCCCAAGGTAGTTGTCCACTAATCAACCGACAGGACATAATGTAAAGAGACAACAATAAATGAGTTTTATAAATCAAACCCAGCAAGTAACTCTTGTCTGTCAAAACATAAACATCAAAGGAATGTGGTAAGCATTATAACAACTAAAAGATCGGAGTAGCGATCTACGAGATGTCATGTGATATATCATGTTTCCTATGATAGATTTAAATATGCTAATGTAACCAATGCATATATCTAACCGCAACACATGTAATATAATTCTAATAAAATCACACTGGGTATCATCATACCCCAAATCAACTATTTTTCATTTATTATTTTTTATCTCAAGTATATATATATATACACACACATATATACACACGTATACACACACATATATACACACGTATATACACACATATATACATATACATACATATACATACATATACATACATATATATATCATACATATATATATATATATATATATATATATATATATATATTGTGTGTCAAGTACCCTTCACTAGGAAAATAAATATCAACCAAAGAAATCTAATGATTTCTTATAGAGTCATTACTATGGGTCCGTCGGCTCGGCTAACTAATATCCAATATAATCTACCAATCTACATACAAGCATATTGTGCATATGCTGTTGCAATAATTTTCATAGGCATTATCTAAATCAACATGCCAAAGATTTGTATAACTAATATGATTTGCAAGAAAAATATTTATTTTATTTAACAAAACTAAGGTGCGTGAATTAAAATTTTCCATCACATGATTTCAACTTAAATAAATAAGAACTAGTGAATAATAAATCAAGGAAGACTTCGTTCTATAACATATTGATTTCATTATGAACAACAAATAAGATTTACTACATGTGTGCAATCATACTTGTTATGTCTCACGTCTTAGTATTTTACAAAAATTCAGCGCGAACAAATAAAAATAATAAGTCTAGAGAATTTTTTGCGTAGAAAATCTGAAAAGGGAAAATATTACGGGGCCTAGCCTAATTAGAAAATTTACTATATAGTAAATGATACAAATATCCTCATTTCTTCAATGTTGAAGAAAATGAAGAGTACAAAGATCAAATTTTCACAGATGGATAATCTATACCCAACAACAAGGATCAATTTTCCCAGGAGGGATTTAGAAAACTGATGTTTACATACAGACAAATATACTCAACAGCAAGGTTAAATCTTCTTTTAGTATTCTGGAGAAAGTGATGATTATTGAAGTTGATCGTCGGTGACTGTTAGTGGCAATAACTGGTGGTAATCGTCGGTGGCAATGGTAAAAAAATGCAAGAGAGCTCTCACTAGTTCTTTCTATGCTTTTCCTTCTTCATCCCCCCCCTTCATGTAAAAAATTGGAGTCTATTTATAATTTTTTCAGAGTGGTGTGCTCAATAAATATGGAGAAGATCCATGATAAATTATGAGTGTTCTATCAGCCAGCTCATAATGATTCCTTCGATCATAGAGCTTTTATCAAGCATTTAAGTTCCTTAATGATGTCAGAATTAAGTGATCTTAGGCTCATCGAGTCGCTCGATTCGACTATAAGCATGTCATATTTGGAGATTATATGGTTACCTAATTAATGCTTTGAAGTTCTCAAATAAGCTCCAGTCCCTTGATTTGAGCCCATTTGAACTTAAATTAGACCAATTATTGTGTCATTAGGTTCCTTATTGAAATGTTCAGTTTAATTGTAAGTTTGCTAAGATTGGTGTTTGGATGATCGAAAATTGAATTCAATATGCCTCGATATTCGTGCTAAATCAAGGTGATATTTTGTGATGTATCAATATTGTTGAATTTAATAAATGACTGGCAACGCAATATCTAGCAACCTAGCTCAAGAAATAAGGAAAATGCCCAACAAAGAAGGGTGTGTTTATCCCTTAATAAATAACAATTACTTACCTCTAGGCCAGTGACGCAAAACCCTGAGCCAAAAAGATGTTCAATTGACAACACCAGCTGGATAATAAATCAAAGGTCCTACAAATAAAAATTCTAATTTAATATTCAAAATAACATTAAAGGAGTCAAATGCTTGAAATATAAATCATGCATAACTCGAACCTAAATATATACATCGAATATTACAAATCAAGCCTACAAAATTATATTTATATAGATCAATTCAAACATCAAACTAAAATAAGACTTTACTCCAAAGCAAGTTAAACCAATGAAATGATAAGACAAACAAAAATCTCCACTAATCGAATCTAGTTAAACATTATAAGAGAATGCATGATTATATAATTTGATAAATATGAAGAAGAAAGGGAAGTGGGAGAAGAGTAAAGAAGATTAAAAAGCTTATTATTGAAGGAGAAAAATTAAAGAAGATACTTGTTATTATAGCCAAAGAATCTAATGGCGGTTACGAGGGAGAAGAGAGGGATGTTTAATGGTTGTAGAGAGGCGAGGAGAATAAGTGATGTCCTAGCCTCCCTTTTGTTTTAAATAGCGAGAGGAAAGGTCAGGAGCGGGAAAATCACGAGAGGAGACGAGAGAATCGCATAATTTTCATGATTGGAGAGAATCTCAAATACGAGAGAGAGAGAGAGAAAGAGAGAGAGAGAGAGAGAGAGAGAGAGAGAGAGAGAGAGACTGCTCGTATGGTTCACTCACGTATGGAAGCTTGGTTTGCTCGATTTAACACAATAGCGAGAGGAAGGGGTCAAGTAGCCTATTCATCGCACGAAAGACCTAGACCGATCGGTCAAGGTTCGACTATTACAAGTAAAACTTGAAGATTTAAAGAACTATAAAATTTTATTTGACATTCAACGCTAATGATTATAGCCATCAACCAATCATTGCCATGGTCGCCAACAATGTCAATGCATGCCATTGTTTATAAAGCTTATGCATATCATCGATGCATGTCATCATCTATAAGGGTGATGCATGTTGTCAACAATAATACCAATGCTTGTCATCGCTTATAATATTAACGCACGTCATCACCAATATGGCTACCATCAACACCAACTTAAACTCTTGCCAAAAAAGAATATTGTTTATACTAAGCTTCTGGGTCTCTAATCTCTTCTCTTCAATGGAGAATACCAAAATATACTACAAATAATCTATTGGATATAACTCTATATCCTATAAGGTTGATGAATGCTATGGACATATCATATAAGACTGATTTATGTCATCAAAATCAATGTTAATGCTAGCTGAATTTATCACTTTACATTGCTTACAATGTTGATATATGTCATTTTCAATAAGGCTGATACATGCCGCCAATAGTAACTCAAGCTTCTGATAATTTGGCTTAAAAGAAAGCAAAATGTGATAAGCATTATAACACTAATGTCCAAAAACTTAGATCAGTAACTAAGTTATCATCAAAGGTTGCAACAAGAGATTCTCATTTCTTCACAATAACAAATAAAACTAATACTTTGCAGAACTTTAAATTGCATATATTTTCTTCTTCTCACCATACAACAAATCTGTATCAGAAAACCTTGACAATGACCGCGACCCCGACCTGCTTAGTGATGATTTCCTATTACTGCTCATCTTTTTCGCTTCAATTCGGTTCACAATCACCCAATATGTCAAAGTACCCAAAGTTGCTGCCAAAATAACAGTCCCCATAACTGTAACTCCAACAGCCAACCAAATCCCATTTCTCCCAACCACAACAAAAGAAAGTGCAAGAAACGAAACTGACATAAGCACACAGGCAAGCCACATCAACTTGTTGATGATAGCCATCATCATCTTCTTCGCCTTGCTCTCTATAACCACTAAAGATGTCTGAACCACCACAACAGCAAGAGATATGAAGAGCGCCACTGAGTCGAAAATGAAGAAGATCATGAAAGCTGTTTGGTGGGCAATGTTGGCTTCCCCCACAGAAATGCCTGGGCTTACAGAGTCAGAATATTGGCCAGGAACACTGAAAATGGCAGCAAAAGCAACGGTGGCTATCAAAACAGCAACCACAGTGGTGGAGTTGATTGCATTGTTGAGGCCTTCTCTATGGAGTTTTTTGAGTCTTTTGGCGATTCCTAATACATGCTTCCTTGTCTGTTGTGTGTGATGGAGCTGAGAATGGACGCCATGTTTAATGTCACTAACTGTTTGTTTTAGTTCGTTGGCGGGGTGGGCGGGTCTGATGGTCCCTGCACTTTGTACACCATGTTTTTTTAATATGGTGACGACTTCTGAGTTTCCAGCTCTTTCTGCAGTGTCTAGAGCAGTTTCTCCTGATCTGTTGATTGCCCTTGTATCAGTTTCCTTGAAGCTTAGCAGTTTCATGACAATCTGCGAGCAGTGTTCTTTGTGAGAAAAATGTGGTTTATTTAACGAAGTTGTGGCAACCATGATGTATATAACAACTGACAAAAAGAAGCTTTAGACTTGTGATACTTCAACAAAATTAATTATCAGAAGTGATTAATGCTCTGCGAAATCAAATTATCAAAATATTGAGAGGAATTAAAGTACTTTCATGTGCTTTCTATTGATCTTGTGGAGAGAAATGTGTTATATATATATAGCACTGACTCATCCAAGTTACTCTCTAGGAAGTTGAGTTGATCATACCAAAGCTATGTTTTCAACCAAATCAAAAATTTGGGCAAGTTCATCAAGCTCGCGCGATGCGACTACTCCAAAGGTCACTCCAATGTCACATAGAAGGCAACACAAGGGTGATGGCTACATCAAGGCTACAAGTGAAAATCGGACACATTATAGGGAGTCAGCTTTCTCAGGAACATTTGAAGCAAGGCTCCAATTCAGCTTAAGCAAGTTAGAATGTTAAGTGACAAGATGGTCGCAACACTTAATCTGAATTAACAGTGTACCTCTTTTCTGTTTCTTTGAGTTATTTTTAGAATGCTTATTTGAATATTCAATTGATTATGGCAAGTATATAATAAAGTATTATCAGATAAATCTCGAGAAAATTGCAAAATAGTCCTGCGACAATTTATGGAAAGCTATTTTAGTCTTAAACTATATAAAACATCTAATTTAATCCATTGATTTTGATTCTTTAAATATCAACTAAAAAATCCCGCAATCAGAAGTTGCAAAAATTGAAGGTAAAGTTAATAAATGAGGTTAATGTTAAATTTAGAGAATTGGAGAGGGAAAATGCTTAATTTTATTGCACAAACTTGTCCCTATTTATAGATCCATACAAAATATCTAAATAAAGAAATAAATAATTAAAGAATAATACATAATTGCTCTAATAAAATCCTTCCTAAATCAGTCATCTAAATATGAAAGGAGATCAGCATGACCCATGTGAGCCTCCTACGGATTCCCATCTTAGCCGTGGGATCAAAATGCTAAGGGACGGCTAGGATTTAATAGGTGAGCCTCCCACGAATTCCCATCCTAGCCATGCGATTAAAATGCCAAGGGACGGCTAGGATTTAACACTTCCCCTCAACCTGGGGAATATAGAACCGTCATTCCCAGCTTGGTAATCAGTCCCAGAAATGTAAAGTTATCGAGTCCCTTGGTAAAAATATCTGCAAGATGATCTTTTGATGAGATATGATCTATACATATAAAATCATTGTCTAATTTATCATTTATGAAATGTTTGTCCACTTCTATGTGCTTGGTCCAATCATGTTGAACCAGATTGTAAGCTATGTTGATTTGTTGTCACAATGTAGCTTCATGGGTCCTTCCCACTTGATCCTTAGACCTTTTAGAATTATCTTGATCCACAATAGATCACATATTCCTAAGGCCATAGCTCTGTATTCTACTTTTGTACTTGATCTTGGCACTACATTCAGTTTCTTATGTCTCCATGTAATAAGATTTCCTCTAAGGAATGTGCGGTATCCTGAGGTAGATCATCTATCTAATGATGATCCTACATAATCTGCATCAGTATATGCTTCAAAGGTTATTCCACAATCTCTTCTGAAGAGAATCCCTTTTCCTAGGTTCCCCTTAAGATAGTGCAATGATTTGTATACAGCTTGCATGTGAGTCTTCTTTGGATTTTGCATGAATTGGATGACCATGCTTACAGTAAATGCTATATCTAGTCTGATATGGGAAAGGTAAATCAATTCCCCCATAAGTCTCTGGTAAGCTCCTTTATCTACATTTGGATCTTCTTTAGCTTCCCCCAATTCGAGATTTGGTTCTGCTAATGTTGGTGTCGGTTTATAAGCTTGTTTACATGTTTCTTTAAGAACATCATTAATGTATTTTTATTGTGAAATGAATGTTCCTTTGCTCGACTGTACCACTTCAATTCCAAGAAAATATTTTAATCTACCAAGATTTTTTTATTTCAAGTTCCTTTGCAAGACATTTTTTTAGAATTACTTTTTCATTTTCATCATTTATAGTCAAGATAATATCATCCACATAAACTAATAAAATTATGACTTCCCCTGAGTCTGAGTGCTTGAAGAATAATGTATGATCTCCTTGGCTCTGCCGATAACTATTAAGTAGCATGATTTTTGAGAATCTTCCAAACCAAACTCTAGGTGTCTGCTTTAGCCCATATAGAGTCTTTTTTAACCTACACGCTTTGTTACCCCCAAATTGTTGCTTGAATCCTGGTGGAAACTCCATAAATATTTTTTCCTCCAAATCTCCATGTAGGAATGCATTTTTTACATCCAACTGTTCCAGAGGATAAAATATTCATTGGTGTTTTTAGTCCCAAGGTTGTTGAAGGTTGTCGGTTTATGAGATATGTGGCAGTCAGAAGTGCTTCCCGCAATAGGATTTGGATACATTGTGGTGGAATAGAAGTGCATGAGTAGAGGCCAGAAAATGATATTTTTCTTTCTACAACTCCGTTTTTTTTTTGTGGGAAATGAATGCAGAAAGACTCATGAATGATACTTTCCTTTTGAAAGTAGGAAGATAGAGTGTGGTTAAAATAATATTAGGAATTGTCGGAATAAAATTTTCTTATTTTTACCCCGAATTGATTATGGATCATTCTGTGAAAAATGGTAAGGATAGTGCTCACATCGGATTTATTTTTGAAGAGAAAGATCCAAGAGACTAGAGTGTAGTCATCAATGAAGGATACAAACCATTAGGCCCCCAAGATGTTAGAAATGTTTTAGGGTCCCTAGATATCACTATGAATAAGGTAGAAAAGGGTATAACATCTCTTAATTTTGTTTGAAAAAAAAAATATCGGTCATGTCTCTGAAAGACCTTTCATGATCTAATGTCCGCATCACCATGAGGATGGGCCCCCGAAGAAGAATATGATGTGTCTTGGAGTCCTTGATGGCAAATCTAGCATTGCCAAACAAGATATAACAAGTGTTATCATTAAGGAGGCAATCAACAGAAAGAAGATTGTGAGTAAGGTTTGGGACATGAAGAACTTGAGGTATGAAAGAGGAGCTTACGAGCAGGTGTAAGCAGAATGCCTTTACCAGAGTGTGCAATTGGAAGATTTGTGCCATTGCTGACTTCAACATGAGAGTTGCCAGAATACGGTTGGATGGTTTGGAGCTAAGAAGGATCAGATGTAAGATGAGTGGAAGTCCCGAAGTCCAAGAACCAGTCTGCGGAAGGTCCACGTCTTCTTGCGCCATCAGAGCTAGTGGTGCGGGTTGATAGGAGATATTTGTATGATGCAAACAAGAGAAGGCAAAGTGTCCTTATTTGTCGCAGCTTTGGCAAACCACTGTGTTGAATGAACAACGACCACCGTGAGGTGTTGAAGAATGTCCACGAGCTAAGCCACGAGGAACCACAAAATGCAGTGAGGGAAAAAGTAGAATCGGCAGTGGGTTTAGTGGTTTGCTTGGTAGATATATTTGTTTCCTCACTGCACAGCAAGGCGTACTAGTCATCTAGACTAATAGTGTGAATTTTTGTCCGAATGATTGTTTTAAAGACATTAAAGCCAAAGGTAAATCATTGAGAGTGTAAAGAATTACATCCTCATTGTCAATGGGTGAGCCAACCGCATTGATGGCATCACCATTAGTCATTCAAACTTAAAAACTTTAGATAGGTCGACAATTAGCAAGGCATGATGATGCGTTGTGAACCATAGAAAGTGGCATAAGAAGGAATGTATATAAAGGGCTTCATAATCGTGAAAGAGCGAAGAATAAAAAAGACATAAGAAAGCAATTTAAAAAAAGGAGCAAATAATCATTTAATCAAACTCAAAATAGAATGTCATGAAGTTCTAGAAAGTATGTTAGTAAGCATTAAGTGACTCGTGTACATCCTGCAATGGCAGACAAAACTCTTGTAAAAATCATCAAATAACATAAGAATCTATCGATCGGCTATTAACAACATACAATTATTGCTGATTACTGAATAACACAATAACCTACCTAAAATTATCAATGTTCTTAGGATTAACTCACTTTAACTCGCTAAAGGTGGTCATTTAAGAAAGGTATTCATCAAAATAGGTGCCAACGATGTAACCCAATTATTTGGTATTTAAAATGAAATTCATTCTATGCATCACACTTCTATCATTCACAACTGATCTTGAACTACTAATGATAGATAATGCATAACATTTCTGTCTGATGGGACTCTCCCAAAGAAAATTGTGTAGTAGTTAAGTTGCCTCTAGAAAAGTAGGGGCTGGCCTTGATCAGTGGTTAAGTTGCATCTAATTTAACCAAGATGTCTTAAGCTTGAATTGCAAAAATAGTCACCCTACAAAAGCAGGGCTAGATCTGCCTACATCAGCCCCTCCCTTAGATCCAACACGAATGGGCTTTACGCACTAAGTACGCCATTTTATCTCCAAATAAAAATTTGTGAAAACGAGTAAGTTTTTCTTCTCCCAGAAACTGATAATCAAGTTGAGCCAAAAAAGATTTACCTGTGGACGCCCCTTTCTAGTTGCCATATGCAATGCTGAATTTCCCTTCATGTCCACCACGTTCACCAGGGTGGGCTGATACTTGAGAAGCTCCTCTACAACCTCCAGATTATGTCCCTTCACTGCCATATGTAGAGCAGTTTGTCCCTTTTTATCATGCCTGCAGGCAATTCCAGGATCATTATCTAATAGAAGCTTCACAACTTCCAGATGCCCATTCCTTGCAGCAGAATGCAGAGCTGTTTTCCCATTACTTCTTGT
The DNA here is from genome assembly GCF_001605985.2 of Dendrobium catenatum. Lineage (NCBI taxonomy): Eukaryota > Viridiplantae > Streptophyta > Magnoliopsida > Asparagales > Orchidaceae > Dendrobium > Dendrobium catenatum. Next base: position 4,390,717 of record NW_021318693.1, read on the forward strand.
GATCTTTGTCAAACCCTTATCCACTTCCAGAAGAAGATTTACGATCTCAAGATGGCCTTGAGATGCAGCAGTATGTAATGGCGTTGTGTTTGACAAGTCCGCTGTCATGGCAAGTTCTGGAAAAGACTTCAGCAGCTCCTTTAAAACATCTTGCAAGAAGAATTACTTCATTAGCCAAGTGAATTCACTTAAACAATTGGCTGAGTGGAGAAAAAACAATTACTATTCAGCATAGAAAATGTCCTACTACTGATGATTTGATGATGTTATAACATGAAAATATTTGATGAGAAACAAATTCTTTCTACAAAATGTTTTAGCAACCATTTAGTTTTTGCATGAAAGATTAAAGTAGTTCAATTTGATAAACATACTAAAAATATGACAGTAGAAATAATGCATGCACATCTTGCATTATTAATACGAGCTAAAAGAAAAAACTTATTCTTTTCAAAACAAAAAAAAAAACTTATTAAGGTAATATTGACTTGATGGATCTTAGTTGGGATTCATTCAAGGAGCTGATGCATCCACCCCTCCTACTGGAAGGTAACAATATGGAGTAAATAACTAATTAAGGAAAATTTAAATTAGGAATGGTGGAAGGGGTTCTTTCAATGCTTGTTTTTTATTTTCCTTTTATTCATGCAGTTTGAAATCATTATCACTGTAGCTTCCAGACATAAATTTTCAAGTTTCATTCAGGTTGGTCCAAACAAAGACTAAATTTACAAATACTACAGATGATTCAGCAAGTAGGTCGATGCAAAGACACAAATAACCAAGACAATTCATGGGTAACATGGTAAACACACATTATGGCAAACTGAAAAAAATACAGTTATCTTCCTAAAATTGCACAATTTGTCATGCACATATGTTAATTTTGTTCAGATTTTTTTTATAAATTTGACGAGCAAGTTAAGCATTTGGTTATGTGCAAAAGTAGGCGGAGGACTGTAAGCCACACTTATAAAGAACTAAAACAATTCAAATACATGCACTTCTAAACAATAATTTTGCTTCACATATGCTTTAACAAAAGCTAAATATAAATTTCAGGAGAAACAATTTTATCATGTTTGGAGCATTATAGGAAAATAACAAGATCGGAAGATGCTATCTTTGGAAAGCGTTATATTAGGAGAAACAATTCTATCATGTTTCACATTCTCTGTACTATCTTCACCTCATTGTTTTCTTCCTTTTGTACTAGCCTTGGATTCCTATACATAGGCATCAACTTTTTGCCAATAATATATGGATTTTCTCTCTATTAACAGTGCTATATAAGCTACACCAATAAAGAACTAAGACAATCAAATCTACAAAATCCTACAAAACGGTTTTGCTTTATCTATGATTTAGTAACATCTTAAACAGCTAAAACATATGATATACAATAAAAAGGAAAACCATTTTTTTTTAAAAGCGATAGGAATTCAACATGGATCATACCAAAATCACCTAGTTTGGCTGCAATATGCAATGGATCATAACCATTCTTAGCTTTGATTCCAGCAATCTTAGTGTCATGGTATTTCATCATCTCACTGACAATATCCTGAAATCCATACTCAGCAGCGACGTACAATGCGGTCTCTCCAACTTGGTTTTGCTTCAACAACTCCTCCCGCAACTCCTCATCCTTCAAACCCATAAGGATCTCCTTCACCAAAGCTAAATTTCCAGCTCTTGCAGCTGAATGCAGAGAGCCATCATCCCGTTTAGCGGTGAACTGCCTTCTTGTCTTCTTTTGACTCCAGTTGCAGCTCTCATGTTCGGTTGTAGACTCCATGCCGTTGTCCTAGTTACTAAATGGAGCACTTATTCCAAATTATCTCCTTGGATAATAGCCCGCCAGTATCAAAATCTACAGCACAAAATCATCTGAAACCATGAAGAAAACCTTTTGATACTAAACATGAACTTTAAACCACTGGAAGCACTTAGTGATTTCAACGCATTGGCACAGTTAGAGACCAGCAAAGCATAAACATAACAACTTTTCAAAGTCCACCCACTCTTTCATTTCCATCCTTACCCAATATTTCTTCTTTCACTTAAACTTTGCATCTATGATTGTAGATGTCAATAAAAAAGTGACTACAATGGCGTGCATTTATGAAATTCAGGTGAGCAAAACTGACACGGACATTCTAACAAACAGCTATCGTGCATGGGATTTTTTAGTCTCCACACCTAAGAAACGTACACCAGGCCACAACCGTCCGAAACATGAGTAAAATACTTCAAATTTATAATTATTCTATAATTCACTGGGATCCAGATCTGCAAGCAGAAATCCGTCCAGGAAAAGGTATCAAGGAAGGGAATTTCTGTGAGAAAAAGACCCGAATGTGCGGTATAATCTAAGAATAAGAGAGCAAGCAGACAAAGATCGCACCTTCCTTCTTCTGACAAAGCTCCGAGTCCGAAATCAATCTCAGCCCCCCCAAATCAAACCACTCAAAAGCAGCGAGGATCACATTAGGGCAAAGAAGGAAGCAACGCCTCTCCTTCGCGATACAACTGAGCAAACCAAGTGGTTGAGATGACGCCAGCATTTCCTTGACAGAAAAAGTAGCACACGAAAGGAAAAGAGGAAGCAAGCAGGAAATTGCTTCTAACCGAAGTACCAAATTCGGCATTTTATTTGTTAGCTTTTCTACTTTTTTTGTTTTCTTCTTCCAAAGTTAAATAGTGGCGGCACCCACCCACCTCGGTTGGTTTGCATGCAGGAATAGGATAACTCTCGGCTACTTCGCGATCAAAGCATAGCAACAGAGCGTGCCCATACCCACCCACCCACGTATCCACCCATACCCAATGGGTATGGGTGGGTATGGATATGCTCATGACCTCGTGATTGGATATGGGTGGATACTCAACATCAAAGGACAAATTAATTTACATTACTAATTATCATAAGCATGCAATATATTACAATAATCCTTACTATATAGTGCGCAATATTGAACCGCGTCTTGACCACGATAAATTTTGATATGTGACTTAAAAGTTTGCAGTCAGAGAAAATGACTAAAAACTCAAGGCCATTAATCCGTGGCAGACTGCATTCAAGAAGCGTAAAAAGTGGGTGGGTGTGACATCCCGAAAGTCATCATGGGTGGGCATGGGTGGGCAAAGCCCACTAGCGCAGAGCGAATGGGTACCCAACCAGGACCCCGTGTAGGGCTCTGCATAGCACAAACCAAATGGAAGAGGGGGAATTATAAGAAGGATCCTGATTAGCGCTTAAATTAGGAGAAGGATCACCAGAAAAATAAAATTTTGTAAGCTTGAAAAAAAAAGTACGTTTTTAGGAAAATACGTAATAAAAAAATGTAACAAGAAAAAACGTAAAAAAAAAAGTTTAAAAATGAAAATAATTACTATTTACCCGTAATAAAAAATAAAGTGAAAAAAACGTAAAATTTTAGCCTAACAAGCAAAAAAAATTACCTCTGGTCTTTTAAAACAGTAAATAAAACAAAAATTAAAAAAAAAAATCTTTTTCACTTAAAACGGAACTGAGAATTGCGTTTAAAATGAAAAACGCAAAAATAAACTATATTTTCGGCTGAAAATGCAATTTTTAATTTTTTTTAGTTTGTCTAAAAACGCAAATTAAATTATACAGTCGTTTTTAATTTTATTTTTCTTATGATCCTTCTTCTAATTTAATCGCTAATGAAGATCCTTCTTGAAATTCCTCCAATGGAAGATTAATTTGTCGGGATAAGCACACGTGTTGTAAATAGATAAAAAAAAAAGTATTTCCGCACGTGGCTGCCAATCATGAGAAGAGAACATTTGAGCGACCTTCCCAGCGATTTCTTTGTCATAAAGCTACATAAACATAAAATAATTATTTTTGCAGAATTTAAATGCGCAAATTTATAGTGGAAATAGGCAAATTGCAATATCAAATTTTGTTAGGTGTTTTTTTATTTATATTGTTCCGTCCTAAAATACTCATGGCGGTATAGAAATATAAAGTTTAACTGGTTAGTTATATACAAAAATTCAGCACACAAACAAATGGAAGATTAAGATATACAACGTTCATATGACACATCAGAGTTCTTCTATGAAAGCTTCTGAATAGGAGAAAGATCATATGACATTGCCCAGTTTAAATGAATTCACTAGTGTTTTTAGTTGATTACACATGATGCCCTTCCTTTGAGGGGAAGGCCTCGGCTCGATGTAGCTAATATGCATTATAGAGAGTGCATTACATGGTGGGAGTTGGAATAATCAGTGTTGACATATTTGTTTGGTCGACAGGACCATAGTTGGCAGGTGACCGAAGTCGGACTGTCGTCGGGTGATAGCGGTCGGAATGTGTAATTGGCGGGCAATAGAGGTCAAAGCGACAGTAGTCGGGTGACGATGGTCAGAAGGATCATGGTCGATGGGCAACAGATGTTGAAAGAACAATAGTCGGGGGCGATGGAAGTCGGAAATACGTAGTCAGGTGATAGTGATCAGAAGGATCGTAATCAGCGGGCGACAGAATTCAGAAAAATCGTAGTTAGATAGATGATAGTGGTCAGAAGAATCATTCTCGAGCCACAGCGGTCGGGGACAACATAGTCTGGAGATGTTGGTCTTAGAGACCGTACTCAACGGGCGACGAAGATTGAAAAGATCGTAATCAGGTAACAATTAGTGGCCGAGCAGAATTCTAGCGACAATCGGTGGTCGAGGAGGAGTCTGGTGGTAATAGAGCTCTTATATTTCTTTTCATCTCCACTCTTTATAATTTTTTGGGAATGACATGACCACTAAATAGAGAGAAGTTGGGAGTGTTTCAAATGGACGGCCGACATAGACTCCCATGACAATGGACCATCTATCAAGTATTTAAGTATCTTAATGTTGACAGAATTCTACTGTCTTGAGCTCATTGGATTCGTCTCGTCGAGCCACTCGATTCGACTATAAGCATGTCACATTTGGAGATAATTTGATTATCTAATTTATGATTTAAACCTTCCAAATAGGCTTTGGGCTCTCAATGTGGGCCCATTGAGGTTAGGATTGAACCGATTTTGGTGTCATTAGGTTCGTCTCTTCAGGACATTTAGTTTAACTATAAGTTTATAAGAGTTCATATAGTCATAAATTTAATTTAAAAAATTTCTTATTCATATTTGCATCAAAATTCATGCCTGACCAAGATAACTTTTTTGATAACATATCATATATATTTGTTTGATTCAACTTCATCCATTAAATTTACAAAGGGAGAAAAAAAATTTATGCAAGATATCCTATCAAAATTTAAAAATTTTAACTCTATTTTTAGATAAACCTAATATAATCATCTTTATATGACACTCATCAAACAAAATAAATAAATAAATAAACAATAGTCATTCTCATTCAGTTCTATTGGCGTTTAAGAATCATCAACAAAGTAGTAAATCATCAGTGTAGATTCTATCATTGACTGCACAGTTTACTGCTATCAATATCATTTCAACCATGCCATGCATACAAAAAATTTCTCCCAGAATTATGGGAAGGGGAAACATTTACACAGAAAGGGGAGCTTCAAACTTCAAGTTCTGAAAATTTCATGAATAAGAGATACAACAACAATGGCAGCAGATATCCAAAACACAAAGAAAGCTCCCACACAATAACCCCTCACTTCTCTCTCAGATAGCATATATTGGATTGATCTCTGATTCAGAGGAGTTAAAATGCCATGAACTGGACCCGGCGCTTCTCCTTGAAGATTTCTCTTTTTTCCGGAGCTTTCGGGTCTTCTTCGACTTCACCACATAGTAAGTCATTGTACCGAGAACTCCAGCCATTATAACCCCACCGATTACAGTAACAAGTATGGCTGCCCACTGGAAATGACGACCAACGACAATAAAAGATGAGGCTATGAAAGCGACTGTTGTGCACACTGATGCCAACCACATAAGCTTGTTTATGACTCCAACGACTCTCCTTTCTGACTTTGTTTCCCCCCGGACCAATGTGATCTGCACCACCACCACAGCAAGCGAAGTGAAGAGTGCTACGGCATTGAAGATGAAAAAAATCTTAAAAGAGACGGTGAGAACAGCTACTGCAACTCCATCGTTGTCATCTCCTCCAGGAACAGTAAAGATTGCAGCAAATGCAACTGTAGCAAACAACACTGCAACAACCGTGACAGAGTTTGTGGCATTGTTAATTCCCTCCCGGTGCAGTTTCCTGATCTCTTTTGCAATTCCATGGACATTTTTGTTGGTTTTTCTGGTCTGCTCTAGCTGCGTGTGAACATCTTTTTTTATCTCTGTGACAGTCTTCCGAAGCTCGTCTCTGGGTTGGTTTAAGTCATTGGCTCTAACTGCACCATGCTGCGATAAGCATTCCTTAATAACTTCAGCTTCTTCTGAAAGAGGTAAGTTTTCAGCAATATCGAAAGCAGTCTTGTGATCTCTGGTCAATGCATTTACATGGGTGTCTGGGAGTAGCAATAGAGCATTTACAATCTGCAAAAAGAATTCAACATAATGATTTCTCCAACAATAACAGAAACAATCAGTTCAAAACACAAACGCAGCTCATCTTGATCTATTAGTTAGGAGCTTTAAATACCAACAAAAACATATTGGATTCAATGTTTACGTATGTGATGTGTGCTTGAGTTTACTGATAGGAAATACTTGAGTTGGCAAGTAATCCTATCGGATTTACTTGGGTTTGCAAGCAATCCTAGCAATAATTGGTTCAAAACAGCGAGAGAAAGAAAAAAAAAAATTGGACAAATCAATCTACAAAAGATAGATTGTGATAGTGGAAACAAAGAAAAGTAAAACTCAAAGCAAGATACAATTGATCATCAATTCGAGAGGAGGATCGTCTCTCCCAAATCTCTAGACAAGAGAGTCTAGAGCCCAAGTCGCCCTAATTCCAATCAATCAAAAACATAATCCCTCATAATACTCTCATGCTCTTTAATACAAAAGCTTTCCTAATCTAATTTCACTCCCAAGCCCTAGTTGTCCCCTACTTTTTAATTTGAATTCAAGTAGACAAGTGGGGCCCACACTTTGGGCGGACAAAACCAAGGGAGGCAGATTGCTTCCGCCTCCTGTAGAAAAGCTGAGCCGGCCCTTGGGCCGGTTAACGATTACCTTAATGAGCTCAAAAATATAAAAAAAAATTTCAGAACATGGTAAAGCAATACCTCAGCTCGCTTTTTCCTCGTGGCCACATGTAGTGCTGTGTTACCAAATTTGTCCGGTAGCATAACAATTGCTGGGTCAGCATCAACTAGAGCTTTGACCACATCACAGTTTGTTCCTTTCACTGCCATGTGCAAAGCAGTTTGGCCTTTCTTATCAGTCCTTCGGGCAAGTTGTGGGTCTTTATCCAATAATGCTTTTACAACATCAACATGCCCTTGTCGAGCAGAAAAATGTAATGCATTTTTGCCATTTGTCTTGGCCAACTCAACCATACCAGAATCCTGAGCCAAGAGCATTTGTAATACTTCCTTGTGACCCCTTGTTGCAGCAGATATAAGGGGAGTTGTATTTGAGGGGCCAAAAGTTCTGCTGAGTTTAGGATCAAGGTCCAAAAGTGCCTGCACAATAGCTGTATGAACATTAATTAGTGATATCGCTGTTGTAACATTTATTCTGTTGGAGAAGTAAAATCATGTTGAGAAACAAACAATAAATAAAAAATTGCATCCGAAAGAGAGAACACCTAATGTGGACAAATCCAAATATTAAAAATATTATAGAGCCACATCATACCAAGAAATTTACTATAAAAATTTAGGAGAAATTATATAGAACTCTTTTCTCTTTGACTCTCTCTTATCTCTCTTCACTCTTGCACCACTCTCTTACATGAAGAAATAAAGAGAAACCCACCTAAACCACCAAGGGATGCAACTTTTCATGAAAAACAAGAAAGAAAATTCCCCAGCTCGCCTCATAGGGCCACAGTGCTAAGTTTTGTGCGTCGCGGCGCTCAACTCTGTCTACAGTCTGTCTGACAGCACCGCAGCGCCAGGATCTGAAATGCCGCAGTGCTCCCTAGCAATGCTAAAGCACCCAGGTTTGAAGCGTCACAATGCTCCACTCTTTGTCTATCTCCAAGCAAACTATACAGCACCGCAGCACTTGGGTACATAGAACCATGGCATAGTTCTGTTGTACAAAAAAAAAAATTCAAGGAGGACCCCTCACAAACCCCTAGCGAGCTCAATCGATGGAATTGAGGTCTAAGGCAACATTACAGCTCAATTGATCGCAATCAAATTTCACACAAAACTAACATATTCATAACTGTAAAGTGAACATATATACTTCCAGTTACTGTATACAGGCAAATACTAGTGGTTGAGGCTATTATGGTACAAAAATTCATTGTCATATTTCCTAACTGTTAGTTTATAGTAAAAAAAATTTTAAGGTTATAAACCGGTAAAAATACAACTAATTTCATCCTAAGTAGAGAATAAAAGGAAAAGAGAACAAGGGAAGATAATCTGTGCATGAATATTTCCAAAAGGTTCAACCAGTCAATGTTAAATAGTATTAATTAAGCAACTTTGGAACCCCAATCTACCGAGTCATCTTACAGTCAAAAAGTCTAAACAAAAAATTAATTTGAAAGCAAGTACTGTACTACAAGCAAATTTTGAACCGTTTCTAACATAAGTTCGGCATGAAGAGGAAGTTATACTGACTCCTCCATCAGAACTCAATAATAATAAAAGGATTAATGTTTAAGCAAAAATCTAACATGCATGATTTTGAATCTCCTTTTCTTTACGGAAACTAAATGCTTCCATAATCAAATTAAAACAAAGAAAGAACTAATAAGCCATGCGTGTGCTTTGTCTATGAAAGGGTCAAAGTAGTATGAAAGGCAGCTCATTTTAACCTATTAATTAAGAGCTTAGACTTCTATCCAAGAGGTTTAGATTTGAGATATTGCACATATATGTAAATTTGAAATTAAATTCACTCAAAAGTCCAAAAACAAAATAAACAAAAAAAGAAAAGGGCATCTAGGTTCCCTCACTTTGTAGTTTGTAGTGATTAATGACCTTGTAACTGAGAAATTATTGGCGAATCAGGTGCAGCCACATCAACGGTACGAGCTGTGGTACCGTGCGGTACCAAGCAGTACCGAGCCGCAGTACCGAGGGAAGAAGTAATGTGACGCAGTCTGACTGGTCTCCGGCATTCGACATCCACACAAAATAACTTTTCGTTGTAACTGAAGTGTACTTCGTGAGGCCCAAGTTGTCAGATTGTCACTCATACAAAAGTTCTTTCAAATCATAGCTTTCTCATTCTTGTGTAGAATATTCCATTTATTTGTTTCTCTTCCTTATATGACAGCTCTAGAACACTGATTTTTCACTAATTCTGAGCTATGATTAGAAATAGAGTACAAGATCAAATTCTAAAATAACCAAAAAAACTGAAGAAAATCAGGATGAAGTAGTCATGTTTGAGTCTACAACTGATCTAAATATCAAAATATTTTTGTTATGTTTTATGGGTGAACGAGTACTCATAATTTTGGGCGAGTGAATATTTCCATATCTCATTCAAGTTTTTCTATCATAATAATAAAATCCTCCTTCCTTTCAATCATGCACTTCTGTTCTTGACTGCATCAAATATAAGGAAAATAATCGCTACTGCAAACAGCAACTAAATGCAATAGAAGAAGAGAACCGCCAGAACTCCAATTTCCACAAAAAATTCAATGCAAACAGCAAAACTGATAGCAGAAACTAACAAAAAGAGCAGCTTTCCTTGAAAAAAACAAAGGGCTTAAACTTTAAACCCGCGATAAAGATGATAAATACAGAAAGCAATACTAACCCTGGTGCCCTTCTCGGCTTGCCACATGCAGCACATCGAACCCAGAACGATTCTTCCTCGTGACGCCCTCCTTGTCAGTATATTTCAGCAGTTCAACGACGATGTCAAGGTGCCCCTTCTCCGCCGCCACGAACAGAGCCGTCTCTCCGACCTCGTTGACCTCGTTCACCATCGCCGACCGAATCTCCGCCACCTCAGCATCGAAATCAGCCCCTGACGACGTCCCCGTCATCAACGCATCAATCGCGCTAAGGATCTGCCGCACCGCGCCCACGTCACCGCGCTGCGCCGCCAAATGGAGCTCCGTATCATTGTGCCTCCCCGTCACCTGTCTCACGTACTTCTTCTTCCACGCTGCTTGGTCTATCCTGTTTCCCGAATTCGACAGCACCAGTGCTGGAGCCGCGGCTCTCGGTGAAGGACCGGGCGACGGCAGCGGCGAGCCGATGTGAGTTCCAGTTGATTGCGTTTCTGGGGTGATTTCCGGATCTCCTTCTCCTCCTGCTGCAAGATAGAAACCACCAATCCATTAATTTCGAAATCAAAATCCTAAATCATCAAAAGAACGAACCTTGAAACGACTCAAGCCCCATGATGGTAGGCGGAGGAGGCGTACACGTAGCACTATCGCAAGCTGCGGCAGCAGCAGGGGTTGGGGTCTATCAAGGAAAGGCAAGAGGAGGGAAAAGGTGAGAAGGCATGGCGGGGAAGGATCGGGGAAGGAGCGGGGCAGCAGGTGGCGGAGCAGATAGGACGGGGAAAAGACAGAAACGTAAAGCAAAAGTTGGGCTATCTGCAGAAAACTTATCATATCATAAAACGTTGTAAAAGAAGATAATAATATAAAATTTAATCCATTTTATAAAAAATAAAAATTATATATTTATGTCTTATGCATAATATTATTAATATTATTATCTGTAATATAATAAATTTAAGAAGAATACATATCAATAAGTTTTTATATTTAATATTTTAAATTTAATTTTCCATATTTATTTATATATTATCCTAACATTAAACACTTTAAAATTTTCATTAACGTTAATTAAATATATATTTATGAATAGATATTTAGTATAATTAGTTATAAAAATAAATAAGAAAAAATTTAGATTATAATATATATATATATAATAATCTAATAATATAAATACACATTCTCATTCATTTAATTGTATTCTACAGGCATTATAAAAATTTAAAATAATTTAATGATGTCAAAACACGTTAATGAATCAAATTTGATTATAATTAAATATGATTATAATAAAAAATTAAATCCAGAAGCACATGAACTTCTATTTCAGCGACCTTACAGTCAAACTAAGCGTCTCGGAGATACGAACCCAATGACACCAAATTCAACTCAATCCGAGTCCAAATGAGTCTGAATCGAAGACTCGAAGTGTTGTTGGAAGGTTCAAATCACAATTTGAGTTACCAAACGGTCTCCGATTTTAACAGCTTATACTCGAATCGAACGGTCTCGACGAGACGAATCACAAACGAGCCCAAGATTGCGAATCCGACATCACTATAGGTCCTTCAAATATGTCACATAACTATGCGCACGATCGAAGGATTCAACATCAACCTGTCCATTTGACCACTCCCTATTCTGTTCCCTGATCTCACACTTATTTACTAAGTCACGTACTCCAGAAAATTACCTATAAATAGAGCCCTCGTCTTTCCACAGGATTCAAGTGAGAAGAGAGAGAAGCAAAGAAGCAGGACATCAGCTCCTCCATGACCACCGCCGGAGTTCTTCCCGCCGCCTCATACGCCGCAATTCTGCCGATAATTCGGCGAACGCCGGGATTTTACATAACTTTGTTTTTATTCAGGAGAAACTAGTGTAATCTGATGTTCCAACTTGTGGGACGAATCAGGTTCTTGTAATTAACGCAACACTGTGAAACTTTTCAACTGGGGGTGGCCCGTGTTTTTCACCTTTTCAGTTTTCCACGAAAAATCATAGTGTTCTTTTATTTTCTGTTTGTGTGTGTTGAATATTCGTACAACGCTCGAACGTGAAATTACAACTCTACCGCCGCTGATATTCTAGCCTCGCAACAATATTATTTATAAAGTATTTGATAAAATTAAATTTATTATATATACAAGTGATGGTTCAAATAAAAAAAAAAAGTCTTATACAATATCTTGAAAAAAACTCGTTTATTGGGAAAAGTGGGCTTTGGAAGATGACTGGAACTGGGAGAGAGGGAAGCCGACGATTGGCCCATCGAGCCGTTTGTTGTTAGTTTTCTGAATATGTACGGTATTTACTTGCGTAATTTAATTAATCAATGCGTTAATAATTAATGAAAATCATTAGTATTTAATGAGGTATTAGAATATTAACTATCAGTCAACTGAGGGCCGCCACTTGCTGTCGGACATTTGATTGCACTGGGTTTGTAAAATTTAAGAACAATATTTTTATTTCTTTTTGGAAATTTACATAACATCCATTTATAAACATCATATTTACATATCTAACCCTAAAACTTTAATATACATGCATACACCCTATATTTATTTTAATATCAAATATACCACTTATATTTCTTTCCGTCCACTCATATATTTCATTTCTATCGCTCATATTTGATATGAAAATGAACTATGAGTGGTATGTATGTAATATTAAAATTTTAGGTGTTAAATATGTAAATAGAATAGTATTAAGTGGTATGTATGTAAATCTCCCTTATTTTTTTTACTAAAAATTTTGATTTAAAAGGCTGTTCCAAAAGAAATCATAAACTATTAATATTGAAATTTATTTAGTTTTGTCAAATTGATCAAATGATTATTTTTAATTGTTTTTTGTTCGGAACAGTTTTCTTACTGCATTTTAAAATCATTTTTTAATAATTTTTTTAATTAGATATTCTTATAAAAAAAATTATTTTAAAAAATATTAAGAAAACTGTCTCAAATGAAGCTTAAATTTGTGAAGCTCAAAGTTGAACAGAGCTTGAACTCATCAATTTTTTTGGGGGAGAGTCTTTCGCTGCTGGTCTAAGAGAGTCTTTTTACATTAGCTTCGATTTTACAATGTGCCGAATGAATCTTCTTAAGAAGTCTTGAGCCAAATCTCTTCAAGCCATTGAAATTCTAGGCGCGTTCATATCTATTTCAATTATCTAATAACAAACATCTTTAATGCAATCCTAAATCATGTGATATGCCAAATATTTTATGAAACACATTTAGATAAGTAATTGACGCCCCTATGTTAGCTTACAATAAGATACCCATCATTGCTTAGCTTGGTTGATGGGTGAGTACGGTTGGGAACCCCATAACCCGTTCTTGATTCCCCTCGAGCGGTAGCGCCTCTTAAGTGGAGCTCAACAAGAGCATGCCAAAAGGTTTTTGGAGTGGGTGCCTCTTGTTGGTCAGCCGAGAATTAGTCATGCCACCAAACGCCCTTTCAGGGATGACAACGGGTGAATACCCTGTTCCAAAAATAATAATAATATGATATCCTTCAATTATAATTGATCATGCATTGTACCTTTTTAACTTCTAAGAGTTCTCTTTCTGATCTAAGAGTCCTAATTTTTTTTCATTCTCTAATAAAATTTCTCTCGATCCTTTAATACATCTTTTTTAGTCACATTAGAGTAAATATTGAAGGGCAAAAAAAGCAAAAATGTGTGATAAATACATAAGACATTGTAGAAAATTATATGTCATTGGATTCTCCTTCAAATGAGTAGCTTCATTGCTGGAAGTTTATTTTATCGCATCAGTAAAAGATTGCAGAAATTATTACGTTTGTAGTTCGGACAGGAAAATCATCCAAATTCCGTGTGAGTATACAACAAAATATACAGCAAAAAATAAAACTATATATGTGTACCCTCACAGAATTCGAATGATTCTTCCCTCCAAACTCTGCATGTAATAATCATTTCAAAGGTTGCAGAGTAATAATCATTTCAAAGGTTGGCGTTCAAGTAGCCGAGCAGCCCAACATTAAAAGTCTAGAAATGGATCATCGTAGAAGCCCATAAAAAGCCTTATTAAATCTCATAAATGGGCCGTCTACTAGCCCAAGATCAAAAGATTAAAAAGGCTTTTATGAAGAAGGATGTAGAATTTTGTTCATAAAAAACTAATATGTTTCTCTTCAATTTATATGTTCTCAACGAGTTGATAGTCGCTTGCTCAAACGTACAAGTTAAATAATTAATTTTTTGAAGTATAAGATTTATAAATATACATGATTAAATATTAATTTGGTCAAATGAACTTTAATATTAGTCATATATTTATCATTATAATCTCTTAAAATGAATATGATGAAAATAAGATTTGTTAATATGTGATTCATGTCTTATACGAAAAAGATCAAACTCGATTATTATAGATCGAAATTGAACTCAATTATCATTCAGATAGAAACTTTGATTCGAACCCATCTTAATTAAGTCTGACTCGACTAAACTCGAGAATTTATTTGTTCAAATATGGTTAATAATTACTTAACTAAAAATGATCAATCACATTGAACTCAATGCGGCTTGAATAAAAAAATTAAAAAAAAATAAAGAATTTCAACCTACCTTGATTTTTAACTTATTTATATAATAAAAAAGGGCATTAACATTCATAGCACTTAATTTTATATTTTTTATTAATCAAGTCAGCCAGACATGTGTGATGAAGAGGCGGGCAGCTAAGAGGAAGCTCGACAAAATCAGGCACATGAGAATGTGCATAGGGAGGGAAGCTATAGAGATAGAGCAGACAGATGGTTGTGAAACAAAGTAGACATGTACGTAAACACACATGGATAGTGAGTAGAATTACTCACTATTCCTAACGTACATTATACCATTCTACTTCATCAAATAACATAATAAATGATGTTCTTTTTCAACCCTGAAATGATATTTAAAAGTTAAAAAATACTTCAAACCTTAATTATATTCAATTCATATCTAAACAAATGTATACTTGCAATCATGTAGACATTTATATTTGTATTAAAGCATATATGCATATACATTGTGTCATATCCTATGATCTATTAGAAGAATTAAATCTTAATCCTAATTATCTCATCATCAAAGCAAAATATATCAAAGCCACTAAACATCATAAATTATAATAAAATAAAAGATATATATAATTGCAATCGATATTTTTTTCAAAAAGAATTATTTACAATAGTCGAGAACAATTATTAAACATCAAAATGTATAAACAATATTGGATTATGAAAAGAATACCTTGACTACGCTAGCTCCTAACAGACTCCAATTTGACCAACTCATACTCAACCCACTTATTTTCCATTTCCTAAAATAGCAAATTCTTCACAGAGTGAGCAACGATATGCTCAGTAGGCTATCCCAAAAATCCTATCATAGAGATCAATGTTCATATTTGTAGTTTTACAAATAAATAATTCGGATGACTTTTATAAATGCAACAAAAAAATAACTTTAACACTCATAAAACAATAACATCAGTTTACTCATGCTTAGTGTTTAACATTATCAGAAGAATAACATAGACATGACTTGAACTTGAACATACATAGAAATAACATTTCATAACTTGTAGTTTGAACTAAATATTATAAACATTAACATGTTCTTTCATTTGAGTGTCAATATGTACTTATCAATATGAACATTACTTGCATTTGAAGTTATTTCACTTAACATTGCATGAAACATATGAATTATGATATATATGTGTCATGATGTCTACTAATTACTCTACTATGACTTATGTTTCTCTTGATTAGTCTACAGGCACAAAGCAAATGGAGCTGACCCATGCCTCATTCCTCATATAGCTCCACTTTCATGTATATCTCTCTTGATCCTCTCACACATGCACAAGGTAGATGGAAACATAAACAAAACATAACAGAATATAATATAATAGAGAGGGCCTTATAACATTTCTAGTAGTGCTCCTTGATATCTCCCATTATAGAACTTCCACCATAACATGATATACACATGCAAAATTTGTATGTTTAATACGAAATTATAACACTAACAATGAACACGAAAATGCATTATTTGCCACCAATAAGACATTTCAACAGGTAATACATGTATAATTCCCATAAACACATGTCATTTATCATTTGAAAAATAATTCATAAGGACCTTTAAAATATTATTGTAAGACTTTTAATGAACAATAGTCAATGCTAGGAATATTATATTTAACATAAAATAATCAATAATTTATATACATGCAAAACTAACTAGTAAAAAATTGACATCTTACAATCAAAACTATCAGAATATAACATTCTATAACATATCAAAATTTACATAGTGAAAAATCTCTCAAAATCATTAAAATCATATTTTATCTCGTAACTTTTTATACAAACATTGAAATTGAAATCATAAATAGGGTATTGGGAGCATACCTCAAGATGAACGCTTTCAACATACCCGACAGACAAATCTCGCATTTTGGCCTATGAATCTCTCCCTCTTCTTACTCTCTCTTCCTTCTTCTCCCTCTTTTCTTCTCTTCTCCTCGATCCAACAACAGAGTGTGTGGTGAGGTGAGGAATGAAAATGAATTTAGATATTTTATATATTAAAACTCATTTGAGTGTTTAGCGTCACAGCTCTCCAAGGCAACACCATTGAGCTAGGCCTAAATACTACAAATGCTCCTAAACAAAAAACGGTACGACAACATTCATATTTTCCAGCACTCTCAGTGCCTCTCATTTTCCTTCCAAATAGAAAGTTTAGTGCTACATCGCCACACACTCCCTCAGCCAAATTCTTTCAATCAAATAGGACAGCGCTACCACATCTTGTCGCAGTACCGTTAGGAGCTTTCTGCCATTGACTTTTCTATTCTTTCTTAATTCCATCCCAGTCTCCCAGACTCTTCTAGATTTTAAATAAATACTTAATAATTTGAAAATTCCTAAACACTTAATATACACAGAGGCATGCATGAATTTCTTTCAATGTTTGAATCGGGTTGACCCACTCCTATAGCAACAGTCATTACACATTGATATTATAAACATATTTGTATCTAAATATATTAATGCATGTATATATATGGGGCATTAAAATTTTATCTCAAAAAAAAAACTAAAATTTGGTCGAAAGATTAAAAATTATTTTTTTTTCTATCAAAATTGCTTCTATGAGTAGAACCTAACTATTTTCTCAAAGAGGTGATCAATTAGGAAGCTGACAAAAGGTTTATAAAAACTATGACTCGCTCAAATTTAAAATTCTACAGACATTATCCTCACCATTGATAAGAACAAATGGAGGTATTAATTAATTAATTAATTAATTAATTTTTTAATGCCTAATGCGTTATAAAGAGCATCTCTCAAGCTCTTAGCAAACACTAAAGATCAATATTCAAGCAATCTCCTTTAGTCTTCCTGTTCTTTTCATCAAAGGAGGCTTAAACCTATGGTATGTACTACTAGTACTAGTAAAGAAACCAAATCAACATATCTTTTGTTTGATTTTTAAGATCTCTTAATCCAACTCTCAACTGAAGTTCATAGCTTTGTTTGCTTCTGATGTCAAATTTGCAGGCAGGAGGCATTGGAAGTGCGAGGTATGATGAGGTGAGAAAAGAAGTAAAACTGTAAAGAAAAAGTTTTATACTTGCTGAATGGTAGTGAAATTAAGAGAGCTCTAATGTTTTTTTTTTTTTTCTAATTCATAGGAGTTCACAACAGGTTCACAAGGGGTGAGGCTGTTTACTTGTCGATGGCTGCCGGAGAAACGAGATCCGAAATCTCTGGTTTTTCTCTGCCATGGTATCCTGTTTGTTAACAGAAGCTTAGTTTGTAATCTTTTCTTCATGTTCTCTTCTTCTGATATATTGCTTTCATTTTGTTACAAGGATATGGCATGGAGTGTAGCATCTCAATGAGAGGTGAGGATGGTTTTTCTAGCTCAAACAGTTCAGGTTTTGTTGCCTGATTGCTTAAAGAGCTAACAATTCTCTTTCTGTGCTCAGTCACCGGTACTCGATTGGCGAAAGCTGGTTTCGCCGTCTATGGAATCGATTACAGAGGACATGGCAAGTCCACTGGCTTGCAGGGCTATATTCCAAGCTTTGATGAGCTTGTCAATGATTGCTCTAAATATTTTACATCTGTTTGTGGTAAGAATTACTGTTTCCTACTAATAGGCTTATTTTCCTTGAAGCAATAATCCAATTTGATGTTGTTTTCTACTTTCAGAGATGATGGTAAACAGGAATAAGATGAGATTTCTACTTGGTGAATCCATGGGAGGAGCTGTTGCTCTTATGTTGCATAGGAAGAAACCATCCTTCTGGCATGGTGCGGTTCTGGTTGCTCCTATGTGCAAGGTCTTTTCTCCTCTTTAGAACCCTTTGCTTCTTCAATGCGAGAAAAGTCTAAGAATCCATTTGGGACAACTTCCTAGCTATTTTATTCTTCTGTCGCATTGTTATTTGGTCATTATTTTCTTGTTATTTTTTTCATGTTTTCACAATCAAAGATGTTATTGTACAGTAGGTATAAGAAATCTGTTTTTTTAATAGATGCTTTAAAAAAAGTTGCTTTCTCATAATGATTTTGCAACTACTTTTGTTAATAGTTGCAATCATAATCCTTATTTTCTCCATTTGTAAACCAATATTTTTATTCAACAAAAAAGGATAACTGAGTACATCTTAGTAGAAATTTGCAGAGGAAGCAAGAATTTAACTACATGACAGTTCTAAATTTGAAGGTATTATTGTACTGATTTGGCATATTTACAGATTGCTGAAGAGATGAAACCACATCCACTGGTCATCAAAACCTTAACAAAACTGAGCAGTGTTATTCCAAAATGGAAGATAGTTCCTTCCAAAGACATCACAGAGAGCGCATTCAAGAATCCAGATTGGAGAGATGAGGTAATTAATCCATTAAATAATTTAAAATGACCTTTTGGGATTAAATTCTGATCAATTTTATACTAAATTGGACTAATTTTGTATAACGGAGAGGCTAAATTGGAGCGATATAATATTCTAGGACTAAATTGACTGCAAATGACTAATCTTCTTATGTTACTTTTTATGACAATTCAAATCTGCAGATTAGAAGTAATCCTTTTTGCTACAAGGGGAAGCCTCGCCTACAAACTGCCAAAGAGCTTCTCATGATCAGCATAGACATTGAGAAGAACCTTCATCAAGTATCCTCCTCTTATTCCTTCTGTCAAGTAACAGATCTCTCATTGTCTAGAAAAAAATGACCAACATATTTCAATATGTTCATTTCCTCAGGTCTCATTGCCTTTCCTGGTAATTCATGGTGGCGATGATACGGTGACAGATCCGACAGTAAGCCAAGCCTTGTACGACACCGCCGAGAGCAAAGACAAAACCTTCAAATTATATCCAGGAATGTGGCATGCACTGACATCTGCAGAGTCTCAGCAGAATCTCCATCTCGTCTTCTCTGACATTCTGGCATGGCTTGATGAGAGATCAATGAAAATAAGCTCGGTATCAGAGATGGAAAACAAGCCTGGTTATGACAAACAAAGGGTGAAACTTCCGAAATCTGTGAGAACAGGGGCACCAAAGATGCGTTGATGCAGGAAGCATTTTTATGTTGGTGTTATAAAGAGGATGTTTTGACATTTGTCAACAAAATGCAAGCTGATTATTCTCTCAGTCGAATTCCATGATTTAAGCTTCTTTTGGTAGGGTTTTTTATTGTTTCTTAAAATGGAGTTATAATTTTTTACTAAAATTTTGTTTTAAGAAACAATAAAAAAGTCATCCAAATGAATTCTTAAACATCTTTGATTATGTTGTATTGTGCTGTTATGTTCTAGCAACGTCATAATGAACTTCTCTGAGGTTTTAAATCATAGAATTTTCACAATGACGACCAAATAGTCATATATGAACTTTTATTAAAATGTTGGAGAGACAAAATTGAAATGTTTAAGCAACACATACGCATGAGGCATTTGACAAATGGCAGTGGTGTTTGAGAAATTGGTCAACCGCTAAAGAAAAGAACAAAGCAAGATATAGAAAGGAACGAAAATGAGATTGCAAAACAGACAGGCCAATGCAACAGTTGGCACAGAAATGATAATTTGACAAATGGCAGTGCTAGAAGTTCTGCTGATGTTTGTTCAACCAATGAATAAATATATCCAGTTTAAATAATCAAACCAAAACGCGTTCTTTTTTTTTAAAAAAAAAGGAGAAATGAGGTGAAAGTCCATCGTCATCAAAATTGGGTTTTGCATAATCATGAAGTGATTGGCCATATAAGACCATCTCCAACCGAAAATCTCATTTTTTACTTCAAAATGCCGTGAAACTAAAAAATGATGTGATTCATCTTCAATCAAACTCCATTTTTCCCCCTTTTCAAAGGTAACGGTCTTTCTTCATTTCACACGTTTCTTCGGGCAAGTTCGGTAGAGACAGAAAAATAGAGTAGATGACAGTGCAACGTCAATATTGACGTTCCACTGTTCACCCGCAACCAAATAGCGGAATTTTACCGTTCAGCTGGAACTCGCGAGCGACACCATTCAGGCGTTTGGAGTCCGGTTGAAGATGCCCTAAGATTAAAAAAAATGATTGGCTATATGACTGTTGATTTGGAATTGATTTTGGAAATCTTTCCAAATCGTGAAAAGCTCTTTTTTTTTAAAGCTTTTAAGTGGCTGATTATTGCATTAATTAAAATCCTGATTATTGTCAAAAATTAGGAGAATTTATTGATGCTTTGATTAGGAAGGCTCCCTTTTTTGTGTCTTGCCTCAAATCTATATAATGGGGTTTGAAGACTGTGGTAAAGGATATGGGAGCTAGAGAGAGACAAATTGTAATCCTTCATTTCTCCAATATTGTGAAATCATCATCTCCTCCCCGTGGACGTAGACATCTTCGCCGAACCACATAAATCGCCGTATTCATTGTGTTGGTTGTGCGATTTCTGGTTTGGTTTTCCACTGTCTTTTCACAACAATTCGTATCAGAGCTAGAGTTCAATAGAATTTCGGTGACTGCATAAAGAATAGAAGATTAATCTATTGGTGTGGTTCATTCAAGCGAAGTAAGAATGGTGCAAGAGCGTAGCCCGTGTATCAGGCAGATCGCGGGAGGGTTCCATGTAAGAATGGTTCTTGCATGCATATGTGTTTATGCATGAAGAAGCTACAAGCGTGCAGGCCATTCGCGTGTGTAGCGCAAGTTTACGAGCTGAGTACCGGCTAATTTTTTGTCAAAAGACTTTGTGCAACGAGAAGGAATTGATTATGATGTGGTATTCTCCCTAGTGGTCAAGCATCCCTCGATCCATATTCTCTTAGCACTTATATCACACTATGGTCTGATTTTAGAGCAACTCGATGTGAAAAATTATGCTCTTACACGAAGAATTCTAGGAAGAGATCTACATGTTACAACCACTTGGATATAGTGTCTCAAAAGATTGGTTTGTAGATTGGACAAATCTTTTTATAAGTTGAAGCAGTCACCACGACAGTGGTACAAGAAGTTTGATCAGTTCATGAATAGAGAAGAGTACAAAATCAAATCAGTGTCATAAGAATGATCAAGAGAGAAAAGATATGCGATCGATTTCGTATGCTAGTGTAGTTAGTAGTTTGATGTGCATCAAGGTTTATGCTAGGTGTGAAATCTCTTAAGTAAAAAAAGCTAAACTCTTAAACAACGAGGCACCTTTTGGTGTAAATATTGGAATTTCATTTAAGAAACTTCATAGTTAAGCGTATTCATCTCGGAGAAATCATAGGATGGGTGACATTCTAGGAAGTTGCACTTATAAAATAAAATCGTGCTGTCCTTAAGCCAAAACAGACAATATATTGATAGTTAAGAGTTTGGACTGTTACACTAGGCCAAACATAACACAAGCAGTTGATGTTGTGAGCAATTTAATACATGATCAAGGAAGTAGTCATTGGCAGGCTGTGAAGATTATATTGAAATATATGAAGGGTGTAGTTGATATAGACTTATTGTCTGTTGCTGATTTATGTGTAGGCTATACTAACTCATATGACATTGGTGACATTGATAAGCATAGGTCTGCGATTGGTTACTTATTCACACTTGCAAGAGGTCTAATCAGTTGGAGACTCAGTCTATTGTTGTTTTGCCTATTTTTGTGAGCACATGGAAATCACAAAGGCGATGAAGGAAGCAATATGGATGTAGGGCTTACTGGAAGATTTGGTAGTTGATAGAAGTCTCTAACAATATTTTGTGATGGTCAAAGTACTATTTTTAGCCACAAATTTAGTTTTTCATGCTTGTTACTTGTACCAAGCATATTGATGTGAGGTACCATTTTGTTTGAGACTTGATTACTTAACACAATTTCCAGTTGAAGTAGATAAATACTAAAAAGAATCCAGCATAAATGTTCACAAAGGTACTATCAGTTCAGAAGTTCACCTATTGTATGAGTCTAGTGAACATTAGAGCTCATGATTGATTGTCCACTTGTTTTGAAAAACTACGCTCAACTTGATCCTCTGGGAGGTAGGGTACATAGGCAACCATTTAGGTGCAGTCATTCTAATATTAGAGCCTGTTTATCATCTTCCACTTTTTGAAGTGAAAAATGAGGTGGGTATTGTTGATTTAGATTTGATTTTAAAAATCTTTCTAAATTGTGGAAAGCTTTTAAGTTGCTGATTATTGCATTAATTAAAATCCTAATTACTACCAAAATTAGAAGATTTAATTGATGCTTTGATTAGGAAGGTTTCCTTTTTTTGTCTTGCCTCAAATCTATATAATGGGATTTGAGGGCTATTGTAAAGGGTATGAGAGCTAGAGATAGTCAAATTGTAATCCTTTTATTCTTCAATATAGTGAAATCGTCATCCCCTCCCTGTGGACGTAGGCATCTTCGCCGAACCACATAAATCATCATATTCTTTGTGTTGGTTGTGTGATTTTTTATTTGATTTTCAATTGTGTTTGCACAACCGACTATTCATTAATCATTATAATCCAAGTATTCAACCAGCATATAGAACTCTGCTATTCATTAGCTGTTCAATGGAAACAAAATCAGAGTCTATCAAAAGTCAACTATTATAAGCATTAACCCATTGAATCAGAGCTATTTGTTTGAAATCAATAGAGACAAATGGCAAGATGAGAAAAATTATTTAGTGTTTTTAATAGAACAGTGATACACGCACAAAAATTATGGTCAAAATTTAGATTACAACTTAAAATTATAATTATTTTTATATTGGTTTTATGAATGTTTTTCATCCATTCTCATTAAGTAATATATGAGATGCAAAGCTTATTGTAATTGTTTTATTTAACGCTCTTCTTCTAGTCCCTCATGTTAATTAGTTTTATCCAAAGCGCTTTAGTTTATATTTCAATATTTTATCTTACAACGAGGCACCCTTTGATGAACATTGCACATATCATCTTTGAAAGTGACTATAGATGCATTAAAGTACCACCACAATCATCTCCACCCATGAAATATCCAATGAATACTTTGTTGTAATAGCTTGAACTTTTAATTATTGAGATATTATCCGCTTTGGTCGAATAGATTCACGATTTTATCTTCTTTGTGTTAATTCCCGTCGCATGAAGGGGAGGGGGGCTCTCCCATCCTAGGAGTATTTATGTATGAAAAATTTCAAATGAAATTTCAACCGTTACACAAAAAGATGCCTCAACATTTTATAATCCAAAAAAAATTTTAGTTGTCTAGCAATCCTTGCTGACTTAGAGTATTAAACTCATTAAAAAAAAACTCCAAGACATTATAAATGAAGAGATGTTTAACCTGCTTCCTTGTTTCTTTCTCAATCATAGTCTTCCACTAGTTGAACAAAGACAACACATCAATCGTTTGCTTCAAGAATAACACCCTAACTTTTCAAAAAAAACAAAAATTTTTGATAGTCAAGATGTAACTAGCAACTCCCCAAGATGGAACTCTAGACTTGAATAAACAAGGTTGACCAACTATGTGTTCGGCCCATTATGTTCATGAACAATATTGTCTGAAGCTCGTGAACATGCTCGATAAGAAGCTCATTAGGAACTCAATAAGAAGCTCAATTCTTGTTTGATAAGAAGCTTGATTCTTGATTCTAGTTAGATAATAAGCATAATAATGAAAATAAAATGTTTGTTCATTAAGCTAATGAATATTTAAAAGTAGAACTAGTTTATAGCTTGATAGAGCTCATTTGTTTAAAGTTCGATAAGCACAAAACAAATCAAACATGAACCAAACATAAACCAAATATGAACATTCATCAACTTAAATGAATCAAGCTCGAATTGAACTCAAACGAACATGAACAAGCAAGTAATAAACGAACACCAACATGAACAAGTACATGCTCGACTCAGCTCGATTCGTTTACAACCCTAGTTACCAAAATCAATATCAATTTGTCTTTTATACATGTCTGTAAGATTAATATTAAAAAAAGACAACAAAACATAAAGCAAAAAAACACGCAAACTACATGAAAAATTCTAGACAAATAAAAAATCACGAAAAACAGAGAAGAATTCACTCTATCAAAAACAAATACAAGAGAAAATTGAAAGCTCACTAGCTATAAGCATAAAACTCTAATTTCAAGTATAGAAATATTTGTGAAAAGTAACAAAGGCGCATATTGTGATTGCATCCCTTTTCTACCCCCACATATCCCACGAGCTTTCCAACCCAATCTTAACAAAATTCAGATCACAAACTCTAATATAGCTCCAATCAACTTTCGACAAAAAAATAATTAAATATAGTTAGATGACCAATTCTTTAAATAAAAGAAATCAAGACAATAAAAATAAAGCATGTTGCTTTCAAAGATGTTTTTATGCTCTTGGTTTATCACAAGAGGATAAAGAGAATATTGATGCAAAAGTAATTAAGGCATCTCCATGGGGGTATGCATGGAACTTACTAAGGATGCTTGCTTGCATGGAAGAAAACTTAACGTTCATTTGGGACAGCTTTTTTTCTGCTTCTTAAAGCGGCTTTCAAGTACATAGATTTTAATTTTTCTACTAGAAAGCCGCTTTAAGAAGCAAGAAAAAAAATCATCCCAAATGATGCCTTAATGTTCAAGCAAAGTATATATTAAAAAAAATGATGTGATGTTATGCAATTCAACAATTTACAGCTATCAGACTAACAGTTGAAGAATTATGGGCTCGAAGACATTGAATAAATCTTTCAAGAAAATATGGGAATACTTAATGATTTTTCTTGACTATCTTTACTTGAATTTGATCAAGATGATTTTTTCTTTTTTTTTGAACAGGGGTATCTACCCACTGCCACCCCATAGAGGAGGTGCTTGGCGGAGCAACTAATCTCTCGGCGGGCCTAGCGGCAACCATCCCCACAGGTGCCAAACCACTCACTTATTTTCTCCCAATTTAAGGAGTTGCGCCCCAGAGGAATTAAAAATGGGTTGGGGTTTCCCAACCACGGGTTTCCCAACCACTCTCGCCCATCAACCCAGCCCAGCTAAGCCCAAAATTTTCTAACCATTATATTTATATATTAAATTTATTTTAAAATAAATTCAATGACTATAAAATTCATCATCAGTCATCAATAAATTTATGTGGAGATATAAAGTGCCAATTTTTTTCCTTTAAATTATAATATTATTCAATGCAAGGTCTAAAGATATCATTACCTGTAGTGAGCTCAAGACCAGCTGGTTCCAAATGGCCATTCATGAAAGGAAGGCTGTTTCCTATAGCTATTTGTCTCTCTCACTATGAACAAAAATGAAGATCAAATCACTTAAAAAAGGTTAGTTTAAATGATAACATTGTACTAACAAATTGAATTTCTTATGAATTAGATGCAGCTGTATTTAACATACTGCACATAAGTTTGAAGACTTCAGCAGAAGTTGAAAGAAATTTACAAAAAGGAATTTGGAAAAAAAATGTTATAAATTAAAATAATATATCTGCTATGGATTTTTCTTAGAATAGAATGCTTATTACATCATTCTAAGCATCTTAGATTGCTACTTTGCTTAGCTTAAGAACAAAAGAGAATGAAGAAGTAATCCTTCGAAGGCTATTGAACAGATCCATCTGATATCAGAGGTAGTTATATTACAGTCTTTCAACAATCATTTTTCCTTTTGAAGGGGGATATATTAGTGTCTGCACTTATTTTTTTGATACATTACCAAAAATAATCTTATCAGGCGCTAATCTAGGAGCATACTTAAACTAAAAACTTTCAAAATTAAAATTTGGAACAATCCAAACTACGATCACAGCAACCTTACAGTCAAACTGAACATCTCAATAAGATGAACCTAATGACACCAAAATCGGCCCAATCGAAGTCCAAATGGGCTCGAACCAAGAGACTGAAGCATATTTGGAAGCTTTTAAGCATTAATTGAGTAACCAAATAATCTCCTAATATGACATGCTTATAGTCGAATCGAGCGGCTAGACGATATGAATCGAACTAGCTAAAATCACTTAATTCTAACATCATTAAGGCATTTAAATGGTTGACGAAAGTTCTATAATCAAATGATCAATATAGATCGTTTGATGAAACACCCCGACTTTGCCCTATATTTTTTCTATATTTACGGAGCATGTCACTCCCAAAAAACCTATAAATAGGCTTTTAGGCTTCACATAAGAGGGAGAGATAGGAGGAGAGAGAGAGCTATAGAGAGAACTCTCATACATTTTCCAGTCAACGCCGCCAACGAGCACCAAGAGCTATCGCCGCCAACAACCATCATCGCCATCTATGACTATCATCAGAAATCACCACCATCTCCAGAATACTGACAAAAATTGACCCTGCTTTTAGGTATATTTATTCGCCTATTGACATCCATTTCTATAATCTCTATTGGAAAACTAAAGCCCTGTTGTTGAGGATAAAAAATTTTCTGCTCCAACAGCTTTCATCTTTACGTGTTAAATCTTTATATACTACTAAGACGTAAAACACAGACTCGACCGACTCAAATTTTCTAGCACACAACATTTTATTGTAATTGCATAATGCACATTTATCATGGAGGAATCAACAATAAATATTGGTCATGATCATTGAAATTTGCATACACTTTTCCTCCTCTTTTTTTTTTTTTTTGAGAATAATGTGTCGAAATATAATATGCACAAATAAAATATATGTCAATTAGGAGCCAAAACCCCTCATACATGCAAAGTTATTAATAAAGTCAATGAAACAAAATGTGACAACTTCAATGACAAAGTAGAAAGAATAGTATAGAAATTAGTAATTGATCTAGGGAAAGCCAACACAAACAATAATTAATACAATAACAATAACAACTAATTTTTATCTCACTACATGAGATTGGCTACCTAAATCATTTATCTTTATTGTATCCTATTAAGACTCAAATGTATTCTGCCTTAAATCTAATTAAAAAAAAAGATCTTTTCTAATAATATTAATATTTAATGAAAGAGTAATTAATATTAAATGAATAAAATTTAATTGCTTTTATTAGTAAACCAAACTGATTTGTAAGTGCTTTTATGTTTTTGATTTATTACTTATTTGATGGATAGTTTTCAATTTAATCCTCTTTTATCATTTGCACTCTTGGAATGTTGCACTTTGATTTATCATAAAAGATTTGAGCATTTGACGTTTCTTTTAATGCAAACATTTAAATTTAGTGATGTGATAACTTACATTATTGTTGAGTGTTAAGATATTCATGATGGTCGACTGATAATAGAGTTTTTATCAGAGTATTTGTACGAAGTTTCAACACACATAAAGATAATAGAGGAGTTGTAAAAGACGTCCAAAATTTTATGTGAAAATGTACTAAATGAAAAAACCTAGAGGCCTGATCTGCCTGAAATGATTCTATTAATGTTTGTCATTGGTTATAAATAATGCCATGTAGCATAGGAGATTAGGATTTATCTTCGAGTAATGATTTGTTGCAAACTTAATAGTATTTCTTTAAGAGAGAGACTTAAAAAAAAAAAACTATCATAAATCCTAAATAAAAGTTATGAATAATGATACTGAATCAAATCCTTTTTTCTACTCTTATAGGCATAATCTTATTTTTTGTTATAATTGCTTGCTCCATGGTACCATAAACATTTTATTTTTTTTCTTATAAATGCCTCCCCAAATTATTTTATTTAACTTAAAGAAAAATAAAATTATTTTCATATAAAGATTTTATAATCGGTATATTTTTTTCCTTTTTAATAGTTAATTCATAGTTAATTCCTTTATTAAATCTGTAGTGATCACATCAATCCAATCGGAGCTAATTATAAAATCCAACGGTAGGGGTCTGTGTTGTTAAAATAAAATTACAACAACCGAATTGGATTGATCTTATTTGATTAATTTAATTAAGTTGTTAAAATATCAATTTAATTAATAATTATAATTTTGAATTTAATCAAATTTTAATTAGTGTTTTGATTTATTAATTAATTAAATTAAAAAATTTTACTAAAAAGTTGTTTCTAAGGATTCATTTGGAAAAACTTTTTAGTGCTTTCAAAAGAAACTTTCTGGTACAAAAACTTTTAATTTAAGAAATTTTTGTAGTAAAAATTTCTTTAAAAAGCAATAAGGAAATTATCCCAAACAAAATCTTAGCTATATCAATTCTAATACCAATAGGTTCATAGGATTGTTTAAATAGACAATGTTGTGAACTTTGAATTGGGGGAGCATCAATATGTAATTGTTTAAATTATCACAATTACAAAACACAATTGATTCTTCATAAAAAATTCAGTTTAATTAGGCATGAATCTTCATATATATTTAAATTAAAATGTTTCGGAGTTTATTTTAAGATCATATGAATTTTGATTTCAACAAACTGATAGTCAAAATTAAACGACTCAGTGAGACGAATCCATCAAACACCAGATGTGATTTGATCCGACTCCACATGACCACAAAACAAGCATTTGAAGCGAAACTATAAACTTCAATATATTAATTGAACAATCAAACAATATCCAAATATTGCATGCTCAAAGCTAAATCAAGTGTCTGGATGAAATGAGAATCCAACAAGCAAAAAATCATCTAATTCTGATATCATTAAAGTACTTAAATGTTGAAAAAAAAATCAATGATTGAGCAAATTAATATGAACCATTCCATGAAATGTTCCGGATTTTGATTAAATTTACATAACATGCAACTCTCAAAAATCTATAAATAGCCACCTCTACATGAAGAAGTGTTGGGACTTCGTCTTGAAGAATTTTGGAGCTCCAATTAAGCACCATCATTAGACCACCACTTGATTGTTAGCATTGAATCATCACTAGACTACTACCGTTAGACCACTACTTGATGACCACATTAGCCACTGTAGTCTTCAACCACTATAACTCGACTATGATATCCTAACCATCATTACCAAATTATGAACCTCTGACCACATAGCCAAACTAGATCATTTAACAATCGTCGCCCGATCATGATCCTTCAATCATTATTGACCATGAAAATTGGGTGTTAAGAAATAACTTCTCATGAAGAGAACTATTCCTTAGCATAGAAACAAGTTCAACTTACAAGAAAGACTCAGCCTTGTCAAACTAATATTTTGGCAGTACCAGAAGCAAGAAAATTGATGGAACTCTTAGTAAACTTCTGTCCCTGTTATTAATTTAGACTTCTTTTGAAACAGTTTTCTTACTTTTATACTAGAAAG
Organism: Dendrobium catenatum; assembly: GCF_001605985.2. Classification (NCBI taxonomy): domain Eukaryota; kingdom Viridiplantae; phylum Streptophyta; class Magnoliopsida; order Asparagales; family Orchidaceae; genus Dendrobium; species Dendrobium catenatum. Next base: position 4,420,346 of record NW_021318693.1, read on the forward strand.
CTGATTTAAACAGTAAAAAAGCCGTTTCAAACGAAACCTTAGTGAGTACAGAGAAAACCTGCAGCAGAAGCAGCATCATGCCATTTAAGGTTTCGTTTGAGATGATTTTATTACTGCTTTTTAAAGCAGCTTTTTAATAAAATATTTTTTATTTTTGTACTAAAAAGCTATTTTAAAAAATAACAAGAAAGCCGTCCCAAACAAAGCAGTCTATAGGAGATCCTTCTCAGCTTTTGAAAAAACAAATTACTAATACTGCAGCAGTTGCGAAGGATAACTAATAAACAAACCGACATGAGAAAGAATCTGTAATGATGGGTGAAAGAATTCATGGATCATTGATTAAAAAGAATATTATTGTTCTGATATAAAAAATTCGAGCCACATTGTGATTTATTGATCATAATTTCCATTAAATAAAAAAAAAAAAAAACTGTAACAGCAGAATATCGTTTATACCAGGACGCTCTTACAGCATCTCATACAACAATGATGCTGGGCTCCAGTATAAGCGGTGATAATAACAGTTAATTGATTGTAAAAAAAATGAAGGAAAATGAATATTTTGCTAAAGCTTAAAATCTTTCACTCATCCAAACTAGAAGCAGAATCGAAAATTGAAAATAGCGCATTCATTTACTTGCAGAGCAGAAGGAAAAGTTATAAAAGAACTTAATTTCTATCACATACATGATGGGGAAATTCCTGATATGTTCCAACTGTGCCATTTATCAATTGTAGAGTATTTTAATCAAAAAATTATCTAAGGAAACAGATGCCTCAAATCAAAAAATTGAAAGAGCTTCCATAAATATCAACAAAGGTTAAGCCAAATATGCATGCGGATAGTCTTTGCTTGAACTTTTTTTTCTTTTTTTATATCTTTTTAAAATCACAAAGAATGAAAGGCTACTAGATTCTTTTTTGGTAATGCATCAACATTGCCTCTCTAGATTTTGCTGCGACTTTCACCTAATTTGCTCTTATAATGAAATTTTTTTGCTGTGCTTTCTGCCCATCATTTGCAAAATATCGCTTTTATACAACAACAACAACAACATCAAGCCTTTGTCCCACTAAATATATAATGTCCATTTGCACTCAAGGTGCTATTTGTATGTATTTATAACATTTCTCTTAATGTAAAAATATTTATAATATGGTTTATGTGACTTTAAAAAGGAAAATATGTGCCTTAACGAAAATTGTTCATAGCAATTTATAATTTCACCATGTGTCATTTTGTTGTATTTATGACAAATAATTCTCTCTATGCGAATTCCTTTCATGATTCTACATCTACGTTGTGTTGAAATGCTGTTTTTTATAGTTTTTTTTATGAAATCAGATAAAGTAGCCAAGGGAATGGCCCTGTCAAAATATTGGGATTGGTTGAAAAAGAAACCCTCAAGATTTGCAATATCTATGTTCCAGGAACGTGGGAATCGTCCAACTGCATAATTCGATAAAAAATGCTAGAAATTTTCTATGAAACACTTTGCACACCTGATGAGGAAGGAATATGAAAAAGATCAAATAAAGACTAAGGTTTCATTTGGTACAGCTTTAAATCATTGTTTTTTTCCTACTTTTAAGATATTTTTGTATTAATAAGTAGCTTTATAAAGAAGTAAGAAAGCCGTTCCAAACGAAGCCTAAATGAGCTAGCATAAAAACAAGTGGGAACTGTAGAAAGGGCTGAAAACAGAGAGAATAGCTTGGGATGGGAGCTCAATCATGTCACCGACTGATCATGTTATTTACAAAGACATTTCGCTCTATAGCTTTACAGTTGACAGGATGAACCAATTGATATTTCTGACACTTGATGATAATAAGTTATGGTTTCTAAAAGAGAGCTGGCTAATAAGCATAATGGCTTAAAAGATGCTTAAGTTTCTTTGTAGGTGGCAAAGACTTGTATTTCATTAATGAAAAACTTCTTAATGTTTGTGCATATCTTAGCTTTTAATATAAGGTAGTTCTTTGTGGTTGTTTGTTTAGTTTCTGCTATCCTAAGTTCTGCAAACAGATATTCATGGATGTTGGACATGGTTTATATTTCATGCTTTGCCATTAATTGATAAAATTTAGTGTGCCCCAAGTTTAGCAAAGCAACATATTTCTATTTCTTGCAGCTTTGAAATGAGAAGTGAAGGAAGTGTTACTCATAAAATTCTATTCAACATGGTATTAGAATGGAGGAACAAGAAGAGTGAAACATAGAACATTTTAAGCAAAAATGTTGCAGCTATCTCATCACGACTATTGTGTATTATAAGTATTTATGACAGACTCTATATAACAGCAGAATACACGGATGTCAAATGGTTGTCTGAATTGCTAAATGGGCAACCTTAACGGTTTCATAACATGTTCATGTTCTGCCATGCAGCAACAAATTTTCTTTAACTTGCTTGGAAATGATAACTCCTATGAAAAGACAAATTGCAAGTATTCCATAAAAAATCTCAAACGATATCTGATGTACGCAAAATTTTCAACTTAACAGTCGATTTCACATTAAGTAATTATATGTAAGGCAAGACTTTATCCTCCACATTGATGCAAAATGTCCTCAGTATTGCATGTGTGATAAATGGTACAAAGTTGATGCCCAGGTAGCCTCTTCAAACAAGGTGAGGTAAATTAGTCAATGTGAGGGCACGCAATATATCTGATGGTTGTTGTACGGGAATTTAACAAGTGCTTCCACTTTGACAATGAAAATTATTATGATTTAACTACCACTTGCTATCATTTTTTTTTATATTTAGGTTAATATTATCTTGTTGACCTCGAGTATCCATTGCAAAAGGGTTTTTTGAAGCCATATCATAGCTGAGATATGACATTCTAGATTTTGAAAGAAACAATATACCTCTCATCAGCTATTTAGACATATTTAATCAAAGAAATTCCTCCGTATAGAGTGATACTGAACATAATTTCCAAGTTTTAAAGGAAAATTATGGAGTATCAATGTTTCCCACGAGTACAAGCCCATATAATTAATTAAATCTCGAGCCCAATGTTTGACTCCCAATTAAGAATATCAATGCACTCTAAATTGGGGGTTCAATGACACATTTATGTAAGAGGAATCAATGAGAGAGATTATCAACCCCACCAAGATCCATGTTTTCATTGTCCATAATCAAGCCATTAAGCCCAGTCTACCAACAAAAAAGAGTCGGAATGTTACGCCATCCAGAGAGTCTAATTAATAGCTACAGCATGTCTTTTATTAAACATTCTGAATAAATGAAGAGCATAATATATGAAAGGGCTATGTTTCGTCAAAGTGAGAATTAAAGTTTGCCTTAAACAAAACAAGCATGAGGGGACTAGTATGTGTGCTTCAAAGGCCCGAGGGCCTGCCAACCAGAGTAACCTCAACCAATTCATACTAATCTTGGCTTAGAAGTACGGTGCAAGGTTGAGTACAATAGGTCTTGATACGTGATTGTCTCAAAGTCATAAGCATTGGCATAGCCAGTTTAGTAGTCGAAACTAAGGATAAGCTCACCCAAAGGGAATGAACCCTAAGGAATGCAAGGTAAGGTGTATAAACTACAAGGCATTTTGCCAAGAGGTTGAGACCTCAAAGATCCATCACTTGCTAAAATAAAAATTAAAAGGCTCCTTTAATATGGAGTAGAAAAAAGTGAGATACAAATTAAAAGTTTTGGAGACTTTCCAAACTTATTTAGTGGAAATTTCTTAATTACACTGAAAAACATAGCATCACCAACTAAATAACATCAAATTTGAAATATTCTAATCTCTCTATCACCAAGCTATTAATTCATTACTGGACAAACAAAAACTTACCCGTATCATGGTAAATTAGTTCAATGTCAAAAAAATAATCTTTCCTAGACACTTTGGGCTAAGGGCATCTCCAACCGAAATACCCTTTTCCACTCTAAAATGCGATAAAACTTTAAAATGGTGTAATTCATCTCCAATCGAACTCCATTTCTCTCCTCTTTCGCGCTCTTCCTGCTAAGGTAACCATCTCTCTCCTCTTTCGCACGCTTTTCTCTTCTTAGGCAAATTTGCAAAGCAATTTTTTTGGTGCAGGTGAACAATGCAACTGTTCACCTACCAAATTTTGGCGTGAAATTTGCAGTTCGAATGCAGCGAATGACGGACGGAATACGGTGGTATGCAGTTCGGTTGGAGATGATCTAAAAGTAGATCTCTGAACCACTTAAAAAGAAAGCTAGGCTCAGTTTTCTAATCAGTGACTGGCATAGACCATGTTCTCCTAGTTATATATCAAGAGTATCTAAATGTTTAATGGAAATTTATGTCGCCTATTTCCCACACGATTGATAATTTGTGCGTTATTCTCAGCCAAACAACCTGAAAGTTTGGGCCTCGCAAATTTGAGTATATGGCAATGGCTTCCTAAAGCAACTATCACACATGAAGCATATAGCACAGGCTAATACCTCCCATAGAATGATAGTTTTAATATTCATCACAAACTTGGTTTTGATATTTTTAAACAGCAAAAAAAATCTCCTGACTACAATGAATCCTCTATTCAAACACTAACTTGCCAGTAATTTCAAGGTATAGCAATGAAATCTGGAAAGCAAAAAATGCCAGCTTCAATAATCAAGTTTAAACAAACTTTTCAGGCAAGGATCACACACAAAAATTTCCACAAAAAGGTCCCCTCTTCATATCTTAGCTCTGCAGTGAACTAACCTTTACATTGTCATCCTTCTTCTTTATGGCAGCATTAATCCCACTCAAGTTATTCTCAAACAATTGAGCATAAGGATGGTTCTTAGGAACAAGCTTCCTGTACTGTTTAAAATTCTTCTCTGCCTCGTCCATCCTCCTCATCAAAGTATAGACAATTCCCCGACATAGATAAGGCCTGAAGTCTCGAGGCTCCTCCTTCACCATCTCCTGATACATCTTCAGAGCCTCCTGATACTTTCCCTCAATAATCCATACCTGCGCCACCAAAAGCTTCAAATCCCTCAACTCCCTCCTCCTATTCTCTTGCTTGCAACGCTGCATAACTTCCTCAACCCTTTCCACAATCCCATCAAGCTCTTTCACATCACGGGAGCGAGAAGCAGCCATGACAAGCCCATGATAAGCCTCAACAACCAAAGGATTCGCCGACAAAATCTCTTCGAATCCTTCTCTGGCTTTTTCTGTATCACCGCTGTAGGTATGGAGGTGGGCTCGCAAGAGATGGAGGTCCGGATCACTGGGTTCGAGGAGGATGAGGTGGTCGACAACCGCAATGGCTTCGGGGAGCTTCTGGTGCTTAACTTTGAGTTGGACAAGGGCTCGGAGAGAGTCGACGTCGTCGGGGTTGGAGGCAAGATGCTGCTCGAGGATTTGTTCACTGGATTCTTCAGTGGAGGGGAGGGTTTCGGATTGAGCTGCGGGGGGAGGGTGGACAACGGCGGCGAGGGAGGGGAGGGAGTAGCGGGAGAGGAAAACAGCGGAAGCAGCGGTGACGGAGAGGATGACGGGTTTGAGAAGGAAGGAGATGGCTTGTAAGGTTTTGGGGGTGGGCGGTCGGTGGGAGGCGCGGATTAGGGTTAGGGTTTTGGAGGAGAAGGGTTTTAGGGTATAGGATTTCGTTGAAATGGAGGAAGCAGGCCGGGAAGAGATTGGGTGATGGGGGATGGAGTGATAGAGGCTTTTGGAGAAGGGGAGGGATTCCATTACTGCGGAAAGCTAGGGTTTTCTTCCTTTACTAAACCACTCGCCACCGGTGGAATAGCGGTCGCGTGGAGAGCAGACGGCGATGTCTCGGGCCTTCTAGGATTCACTTCGGCAACATCAAATTGACAGAATTGATGAGATTAACTTAAACTTGCATGCTAGAATTTTCACAGTAGTGCATGAAATATTTTTTATCTTAATTTTATATTTATACTGTTAGATGATATTGATTGAATGATTGTAGTAAATTAACGATAATCAGAGAATTATAATTCAGTGATAGTTGTCAAACAATCGTAGTTAGACAATATTGATTAGAGGTTCTATATCAAGCGTCGATGGTTGGGAGATCAAGGTTGAACGATTGTGATCAAATATTGATTGTCTGACACATGTGATTATTATGGTCTAATGACGACTATACCACACTGGTGGTTTGATAATGATGGTCAAACATAAGCGAGATGATGTTGGTGCTTTGTTGTTGATGGTTCGATAACAATAGTTGGACAACGAGGGTTCGATATGGCATTGGGATTTTTGAAGCTTCTAGTTCTCTTGAATCTCAAGTCAATAGTCAAGCTCCCCTTCATATAGAAAGTAATAATTTATTGCTTTGAGAGTGGCATGCTCTTTAATCGTAGTTAGAATCTAAAATACTCAATCTAAGAGATTATAATGGTTTGCTTAATAATATATGTTGGGTAAGTAAAACCACACAATGAACATTAATAAGACATAGAAAATGCAGTAGAAAAAAAAAACACCATAATTTAACATGGAAAAACAATAAACAGTAAAAAAAGGGATACACACCACATCAAGAAATTCATTATGAAATTTGGTAGAGATTTGTGCATGTCTCTTTCTCTCACTCTCTCCTTGTCTCTCTTTGCTTCACTTTTCATTTCATACACAAAAATGACAAAGAGAAACACATTAACCAACCCAAGAGGTGCAACCCTTCAAGACATGAAAATTGAGGAAGAAAACTAACCAGCCCAACTCACTAGGGTTTGATAGTGTAACGCCCCAAGATCTAACTTGGAAAGAATTATTCAATCTATCCATTTAAAACCTTACCAGAGTTATCTATAGTCTTCAATCAATACCAAACAGTTGTTGACCTCGTTTTTCTCCCGAATTGCCATCGGACGCGTTTGATTGCATTGATCGAGCCTCGTCGAGCCTGATTCAATTCGAATCAACATTAATTTTAATTTGAGTTTATTTTGTATTATTTTATTGAATTAATTTTTGGGTCGAGTCGAGGTGAGTTCGAGGTGACCCGGAT
>NW_021318693.1:4427445-4451539 GCF_001605985.2 Dendrobium catenatum
ATGTTGGGTAAGTTAAAAACCACACAATGAACATTAAAGCATAAAATCATAGATAAGACATAGAAAATAAGCAAGAAGCTAGAAAAAAAATACACCATTAATTTAACATAGAAAAACACATAAAACCAGTAAAAAAAGTGATACACACCACACAAGAATTCATTATGAAAATTTGGTAGAGATTGTGCATGTCTCTTCTCTCACTCTCTCCGTTGTCTCTCTTTGTTGTCACTTTCATTCCCATACAAACAAAATGGACAATAAGAAACGCGAGATTAAACCAACCCAAAGTTGGCAACCCTACAAGACATGAAAATTGAGAAGAAAAAACTAACCAAGCCCAAACTCACTAGGTTTGATAGGTGTAAACGCCCAAGATCTACTTGGAAAAGAAATTATTTCAATCTATCCATTTTAAAAACCTAACCAGAGTTATCTATAGTCTTCAATCAATACCAAACAGTCTTAATAAAATTCTATAATTTAAAACATCAATGTCAATTCTTTCATATCCCAAAGATCATATACACATACTCAGTTCTACACAATGATTCACATGAATGAATATATCCTGTCCTGAAGTACAAAATAAAATCACTATAACAAAAAGAAAAACAAAAAAACCTGAGGGATTACCAGATTCAATCTCCAATCTCCTGCCTCCCTTGCCCTGACCTGAAAATATTAACAACAATAATAAAATGAGCTCAAAAAAAGCGCCCAACGTCACTTATACCTATAACTTAAATCAAGACTGTACTGAAAACAATATGCATGTCAGTCAACAAATCCGATAACAATCAATTGCACATGATTCAGTGAATCATGCAGGAATACAGAAAATCGATAATCAATGCGTGAATGATAAAATCCAAGTTAGCGGAGAAGGAATGATAAACAGTTAGGAAGAAATCCATTAAAGCTCAATAAACAGTTTAAACATTACGATACATCTCGTAAGAATCCAATCAACATCAATAGAAGAAAATCATCGTCTCGATAAATAAACCAGTTTAACAATATTGTATTAATAAAATCCGATCAAAATCAATCATCTCTGGTCAAAATCCAAACCAATACGTCGTAAGAAACGATTTGAAATCAAATCAAATACAGTAAAACCTATATTCCATACCAGTCAATGAATCACATGCAGCAGTTCAATACGGATTGTAATCAATTGAAACGATAGTATCAATAAGTCAATATTCAAATAAATCAGATATCAATGAATCAAAGTATCCATGTCCATAGTATCAATAGAATCAATTACAAATATCGATATCCATACAGTGAGCAGTATCAATGCTCAATGAAATAATGTGAATATCAATTGAAATCGTACAGAAAATCCGTTAAAATTCCGTCAATAAATTAAATTTCAGTTACAAATCCGTCGATATCAATAAATTCATGAATCAATAATGCGATAAATTAGGGTCAAATGGTACTACACATGCAATTCAGTACAGTAGTCTTACTGAACAAGTACAATCCACTGGCTATTAAGGCGTTTTTCGAGTTGATAATCCATATGCTGTTGGTTTATCCGTTGCTCAATAAGATCGTCACTCAATGCCCGTCGGCCTCCCGCCAAGCCTTAATAATCTCCTTATGACTCCCAATCGTTATATCAATTGATCAATAGGAGGATATCGCCAAAACCTTTTTAAAGGAAAAAGGATGTTCGGGCCCACCATCCTGTACAGATCAAGATCAAATCTCAACCAACGGTTTCAACCTCAGTCTCACTTATCTTTCCAGTAACCCAATAAAACAGATAATTCAATCATATATTCACATTTCGTAATACATTATTTCATCATTTCAAACATCAATTCATTAAAATCAAGGTCTACGAGAAATCGGCGGCAAACCATTACAGAATTTACACAGAAAATCACAGTATCAGAACTTACCAAATGTACCACATAACATGTTAAAACAACAATATAAAGACTGTCCATTGTACTGAAGCAAATAATTTTTCAAACATCCTGATTAATTATCATAAATCGATAAAAAATCGCACATAAACTCAAAAAAGCAGGGCGCGGGCACTTGAAGGCGCGGGTGCTGGTGGATGCACAGGGCGCGGAAGCCGAGCTAGGGTGCTCGGGGCAATTAGCTGCGTTGGACGCAGTGCGACAGGAGATCTGTCGAGAGGTGGAGCTTGAATGTCGGTGGATGCTTTTATCACGGAGACCGACATGATCATTCTTTTGGCTGTTCTATCAAGAATAGTGGTTTATCTTTGTGTAAAATTCTGAACTTAAAGGGGGTGGATTGTTAGGTATTTTAGTCCTAGATTTAGGTTTTGTTTTTGTATAGCTTAGGTGTAGCTATTTGTATAGCTTGTAGAAGCCTATTTATAGGCTTTAGTTTTGTATTAGGAAGAAGCCAAGGGAAATAAAGATTTGCATAGTTTGGCTCACCGTCTCCCTCTCCTCTCTCCCTCCTCCTCTTTCAAGATCCATGAGGAAGTGCTTCTTCCTCAAGTGAAGGGATCTCACAAATAGGATTATAAATCAATAGCATCAACCTCAAAAATACTTCAAAATAATTTTCTCTCTCTCATTAATGCTTTACTCAAAACCAAAAATTTCACAAACTAATAAATCCCCTTTCTTAACTTTAGAAAGAGGTGAACGACAGGCAAACTTTCAAAGTAATTTTATTGGATTTTTCCTCCTCTTTCAAGATCCATGAGGAAGTGCTTCTTCCTCAAGTGAAGGGATCTCACAAATAGGATTATAAATCAATAGCATCAACCTCAAAAATACTTCAAAATAATTTTCTCTCTCTCATTAATGCTTTACTCAAAACCAAAAATTTCACAAACTAATAAATCCCCTTTCTTAACTTTAGAAAGAGGTGAACGACAGGCAAACTTTCAAAGTAATTTTATTGGATTTTTTTTTTTAAAGATGGATTCTTATTTGTTAGGAACAACAAAATGATGATTTATTTATTTAATGATGATCATTTATTTATTAGAAAGAAAAATAGGGCTTTTGTGTTTTAGGTGTGGGGCTCGGTTGTGATGGTTGTCGGTTGTGTTGTTTGGGTCTGGGTTTGGTTGGAGTGTTTAGTTGGGTGTCGGGTTTTGGGGGTTCTCTCTCTATGGTTGCTCGGTTGGTTTAATTTCCGTGGGTTGGCTTGTTGCTTCTTGTTTCTTTTGTTTCTTTCATGATCTGCAGGTTGTTGCAACCTTGAGCTCGTGTGTTATTATTCTCTGGGACTTCTGGTCGGTTTGTCCTTCTCGGCTATGAGTTGTTTATTTGGGTTTGTTCGATTTGATCTCCCTTTTTGCATCTTTTTTTTATGCTCATCTTAGCTGTTCTGTTGCTGTCCATCTTGATTGTCTTGCTTCAATTATTGTTCTAATTCGAGTCATCGTTGTTCGGTCTTCCTTTTCTTTTGATTGGCTATTTTATAGACTGAATCAAATGTTCGTAGGTTTTATTTCAAATAATGTATTTTAGAGGGCTATTGATTCTATAAGGATTTGTAATCTATTTTTATATTAACTCGTAAGCCCCGATATGTAAATTTTATCAAAAAAAGTAATAATCATTTGATACCACTTTTTTACTATTTTCTAAAGCGTTTTTTATAATAATAAATTTTTATATCAAAAATCTGCTTTAAAAATCAATAAAAAATCTGACTTAAAAAATAATAAAAAAAGGTATTCCAAATTAAAAGTAAGACAAACTCACACACACATATATATATATATTACTTAACTAAATTTCAAATATAAAATATCTTGAATAGTAGCTCGCTAAGACTTTCAACCACCTGATCAAATTGAGCTGCTGCGTTATTAAAATATCGAAAAAAGCCAATATTGCCGGTCAACCTCAATGGAAAGCACTGGAAGACAGGAGATATGAACAGAAGCAAAATGCATGATCGCAACCAATAATAAAAAAAGAACTATTTAATGAACAGTATTCCCCTCCCCACACCACTTACATTAACAAAACACCAAGCCACCTCCACATCTCCCTCATCGGCTACAGCACCATATCCCTACTTTACTTTCCTACCCTCTCCCACCTCATATATTTACTCAATCATGCCACTCTCGAATGCCTTCCATGCAATCCATACTCGGATACTCCTCAAAAACAAAATATATCAGAGCTAAAGTTTAAAGCTCATTCTGATACATTTTACATTAACATATCCTAACATAATTTTTTTCAATCTTCGTTACGGGCAGGCTCTTCAATCACCTTTTCTGCAGCTTTCGCCTCCGTCGTCTGATTCTGCCTCTCCCGCTCATAGGCTTCAAAGAATTCGCCGTTCTCTTTCTCCAGCTCCCCCCATACTTGTACACATTATTATCAACAATTAATTATTCAAACAAAAAATAATACAAATATTTATAATTTACTAATGATTATTTAAGTAATTTATCACATAGGTTTGATCAGTAAATACCTGTTGAAGTGATGACAGGTTTGATATTGGCATGCTTGTTCAGAGCATCGATGCACTCTTCCTTGTTCATACGGTGGAGCAAACACTTCTCTATCAGATGCTGCACCTACATACAATAACATAATTTTTTTTATTTACACATCTAATATATATATATTAAATAATTAATAACAAAATTATATTATACTAATTTTAAAATAAAGAAATAATAAGAATATTTTAATATAAATGATTTTATATGACATACCATTCGGATGTAAGAAGCGGGGGATTCTGACATGATGGAGCGAGGAGGGGAAAGAGGAGAAGTGGGGGAGTGGTGGGCTGAGTGGGAAGGTGGGGGAGGTTAAAAAGAAAGAGAAGAAGGGAAAAGAAGATGAGGGGCCGGAGTTGGATCACGTGGGCGAGGAGAGATTATTGGCTGAGAGGAGATTAGGGAGATTTTAGAGTGGCCCACGCTTACTATATTGCGGGGGCCATTTCACGTGACCTCATCCCTCATGTAAAGTTTTTTGTTTTTTATTTTTATTTTTTTCTCTTTAAATATTGTAAAGTAATATAATAGGAGCAAATAGAGTTTAAATATTTTAGTTCTCTGTAAATATCTAGCACATATAAGAGGTAATAGAATATTTACATTGAAAACTAAGTTAAAGGAAAAATTGTATTTTCTTGTGATTAGGAGAGGTTTTGATACAAGGTAGTAAAGATAAATTGTGTAGAATGGATTCGATGGTGGAAGTTGGAATAGCTTTGTGATACTTGAATTATCTTTAAGAGATCTTTTGGTCTTTATTTGATTATTCTCATTTGATGAGCGGAGACCAAAGATCACAAAGTCTATCATAAATATTAGTGTTGATAATAATAGTTATAGTGGTGTCAATAGCATGCATCGACCTTGTAGGTGATGATGTGTGTTGCATCAATTTTATAGGCAATTAGATGACTGAAGTCCAAGTGATGGTGATTAAGAGAGATTAGTTAGATGACTGTGATTGGAGAATCGTAGTTGGCCGACCTTGATTGGGGAACCATATGTGGCAGATGAAATTTGTAAAATAGTTTTAAAATAAAAATATAAATGACCATAATTGGATGATGATCATCAAGAGATTATAATGGGAAGACAATACTTAGAGGAGTATAGTTAGATGATATAATGATCGAATGAACATAGTTGAAGTTGTAGCCCTAATCATGCACATCAGGATATTATTTATATTGTATTTAAATATATATAATTGAAGTCTTTTGGGCATTAATGGAGGAATGTTGGGCTCATTTGGCCCTAAATCGGATCAACTATAATATGATTGAGTTCAACTTGACATCACGTCTAGATATTTAGTTTGACTACAAATTTATTGAAATCAAAGCTTCTTGGTATTTTAGAACTTAACTTCAAAATTTTCAATATAAATAATACATCGGAATCAATGCCAATCAAATGAATGTTTTGAAGGCGTATATATAAGTTAGTCCTAAATTTAACTACGACTGTGGTTATTTTAAAAATTAATGTATAACTTCTAAATTCAGAGTAAAAATTTTCATACTCTCTCACTAAAAATTCTAATTCTTTCATTTAATACAGTTGTTGCGTCCTGAAATATTTGTGGCGGTAGAGAAATATATAATTTTAATGTCTTAGCATTGTACTAAGATCTAGCACACAAGCAGATAAGAGAGAGGGTGTAGCATTCATAAGAGACACCAGAGTTTTTACGTGGAAACCCCTGAAAAGGGGGAAAACCGCGGGAACTGGCCCTGTTTGAATGAATCCACTAGTATTTGCAGTCGATTACAAATGAGACCCTTCTTAGGGAGAAGGACTTGGCTTGATGTCACAAATATATGACATATAGAGCACATTACATAGTGGTAGTTACAATAATAAGCATAGACATGTTTGTTTGGTTAATATGACCATAGTTGATAGGATAGAGGTCAGAAAAATTGTAGTAGGCGATAAAGGTCGGAAGGATCGTAGTCGTTAGGAGATAGGAGTTAAAAAGACCGTTGTCTAGTGATGGAGGTCCGAAGGATCACAATCGACAGGAGACAAGAGTCCAAAGACCTTAGTAGAAGGGCGATATACCGGGTAAAACTCTAGGCGTTAGGTGGTGATTCAGCAGAAGTCCAGGCGTCAAATGGTGGTCCAAGAGAAGTTTGGGAATCAAGTGGTGGTCTGGTAGAAGTCCGAGCATCAGGTGGCGGTCTGGGAGAAGTGTGGGCGTCAGGTGGTGGCTTGGTGTAGCACATGACCTCAAGTGAAGGTCCAGCAGAAGTTCAGGCGTCAGGTGGTGGTCCGGCAGAAGTTCGGACTCAATTGATGGTTCGGGAGAAGTTCAGGCCTCAGGTGATGATCCAACATAAGTTCGGGCATTAGGTAGTGGTCTAGAAAAATTTCGAGCCTCAGGTAGTGGTCAGGAATAAGTCTGGGCCTCAGGTGGTGGCCTAGTGAAGCACAGGGCCTCAAGTGGTGGTCCGACGAAAGTCCGGGCCTCAAGTGGTGGTTTGACAGAACTCCGAGCCTCAAGTAGTGGTCTGACAGAAGTCTGGACCTCAGGTACTGGTTCGACAGAAGTTCGGGCCATAGGTGGTGGCCTAGTGGAGCATAAAGCCTCAAGTCGTGGTCCGGCAGAGCAACGACGTCATGAGGTGGTCCAGCGGAGGTGAGGGCCTCAAGTGGTGGTCTATCGGAGCAATGGTGTTAGGCGGTGTTACGGAGGAGATGAGGGCTTCAAGCGGTGGTCTGGCGGAGAACGATGTCAGGCGGTGGTCCGGCAGAGGTGAGAGCCTCAAGTGGTGGTCCGACGGAACAATAATGTCAGGCGGGGTGGTTGAGGAGGAGCGAGGAGGCAAGAGCGATCTCTGATATCTCTTTTGCTCTCTTTCTTGGAGCCTCCTTCAAGAGAAATTAGGGATCTATTTATAGATTTTCGGAATGGCATGGCCAGTAAATAGGTGGGAGATCAAGGGCATATGGGGATGGGCTTTGATGGACGGCCAATGTTGAATCCCTTGATCATGGACCGTTTGATGGACATTTGAATGCCTTAGTAATGTCAGAATTAAGTGATCTAGCTTGGGATCGTTGGATTCCTCTCGTCGAGCCGCTCGATTTGACTACAAGCACGTAATGTTTTAGAAACTGTTTGGTAATCCAAATTGTGGTTCGAATCTTCCAACAGTGCTTCGGTCCTTGATTTGGACTCATTTGGGCTCGGATTGAGTCGAATTTGGTGTCATTGGGTTCGCATTTTTGAGACGTTCAGTTCAACTATTAGGCTGCTGAAATCAGAGTTCAGATGATCCCAATTTTAATTTTGAAAGTTTACAACTTGATTTTGCTTTGAGATTCGTGCCCGATTAAGATAATTTTTTGATGACATATCAACAGTAATACCTCATATCATTGTTCTCAATCAATACATTGCTACTGTTGGAAGAATCATATCGACCACATAAGCTTAATAATTGATATCATTTTATTTAATTATAATAACAAGAAAACTTAAATTTAATAAAACAAAATAAAATATCATCATAATTAATAAGTTACTAACTAAAATATCAAACAACATAAGACCAAAATCTTCTTCCCTGTATGCCTAAGCATCTTTAGATAACACAAACTTATCCAATAATTAGCACTAATTTGCCAAAGAAGACCAAAATCCTATAAGCTCTCAAGACGATATTTCCACTGTTGCCACCCCCTGCGGCCCCACCCTACGCACCCAGCTAATTATTCAGTTATATAGGATAATCTGCTTCAGATTACACCTGGTCGACGTGTCACTCCCCAATTGGTCCGCTTTCCAATCCCCTCAGTTACCGAATCCATACACTGTTACAGGTTCATGCATGGAATCTGACGGCCGTCAGGAGACGACAAAGCGCCTGAAGAAGTCGCGAAGATATTTTCGTAACAACTAATTGTTAACAGAGAATTATAAGAGATAAATGATGTGATGCGACGTATATGTTGATAAGATAAGCACGCATGAGAAGAAGATAATTAGTCTTTTTTGTACATATCAAAGTGAAATTAAAAATTGGGCATCTAATATATAAGTGGTAGAGCGCTTATACCTGTTTGATTGAGTTTTTAATTGATTGTGTCTACATCGAAATAGTTAGAGAGATTAATTTCAGTGAAAAATTAAAAAAAAAAATAATTTTGCATTATTCTAAATTTATTTTCAAAAATTTCTAATTTAATTTTTTTCATGTTTGTGTATATATATATATATATATATATATGATACGTCGTCAAAAAGGTATCTTGATCGGATGCGAATCTCGATGCAAAATCAAGTTAGAAATTTCAAAAATTAACTCGGAGATCATCTCATCTTCGATTTCAGCAAACTTATAGTCGAACTGAGCGTCTCGGAAATACGAACCCAACGACACCAAATTCGACTCAATCCGAGCCCAAATGAGTACAAATCAAGGACCCGAAGCGTTGTTGGAAGGTTCAACCACAATTTGAGTTACCAAACGGTTTCCAAACATAACAAATTTATACTCGAATCGAGCGGCTCGACGAGACGAATCCAACGACCCCAAGATCACCGAATTCCGAAATCACTAAGACCTCCAAATGCCTGACGAACGGTCCATGATCAAGGGGTTCAATATCGGCCGTCCATCCAACCACTCCCCATTTACCCTTGATCTCTCACCTATTTACGGGGCATGCCACTCCAGAAAATCTATAAATAGACCCCTCATTTCTCTTGAAAGGGGATCGAAGCAAGAAGAGAAGAGGAGAATAGAAGGAAGAAGCTCATCCTCGACCACTGCCGGACCACCGCAGGAGTCTCGCCGGACCACCGTCAGAGCTTCGTCGGACCACCACATGAGGCCCTCACCTTCGCCAGAGGCCCTCACCTTCGCCAATTAAGACCCTCACCTTTGCCAGAGGCCTTCACCAACACCTAAGGCCCTCACATTCACCAAAGGCCCTCACCTTTGTCAGAGGCCCTCACCTTCGCTAGAGGCCCTCACCTTCGCCAAAGACCCTCACCTTCGCCAAAGACCCTCACCTTCACCAAAGGCCCTCACCTTTGCCAGAGGTCTTCACCAACAGCTGAGGCCCTCACCTTCACCAAAGGCCCTCACCTTTGCCAGAGGCACTCACCTTCGCCAAAGGCCCTCATCTTTGCTAGAGGCCATCACATTTGCCAGAGACCCTCACCTTCGTTGGACCACCGCCGAAGGCCCTCACCTCCGTCGAACCACCGCTTGACGTCGTTGCTCCGCCGACAGCCACTTGAGACCCTGTGCTCAATCAGGACACCACCTGAGGCCCGGACTTCTACTGGGCCACTACATGACGCCTAGAGTTCTACCAGAGTATCGCCCTACTACAACGGTCTTTCAGACCCCGGTCTCCTGTAGACTACGGTCCTCCCGACCTCAATCACCAGGCAACGGTCTTTCCGACCTCCATCCTATCGACTATGGTCGTGCTGACAAAACAAATACATCTATTGTAACTCCCACCATATAAAACACTCTATATGATATACATTTGTGACATCAAGCTAAGGCCTTCTTCCTAAGAAGGCCTCATTTGTAATCGACTACAAATACTAGTGGATTCATTCAAACTGGGCCAAGCCCCGTGGTTTTCCCCCTTTTCAGGGGTTTTCCACGTAAAAACTCTGGTGTCTCCTATGAACGCTACACCCTCTCACTTATCTGATTGTGTGTTGGATCTTCGTACAATGATAAGACGTTAAACTATATATTTCTCTACCGCCGCGAATACTCCAGGACGCAACAATATATATAATTTAATCTTAGTACATACTTTTCATTTATTTATTAATGGTAAATAAATAAATTATGAAAAAAAACTTTCAACCACAAATTTATGAATCTATGATTTTCTTCTCTCTCCTGCCCAAATTCTTGAAACCATTATGATTTTCCTTCTCATCCCAAATGTGGCTTGCATTTCAAGAATGGATCTTCACAGATCTTGATCAGGAAAGTTGATATTAAAATAATTGGTGTAACGTTGTTGAATTGATTTAGAGTCTGTTTGGAATAGCTGTAGCGCTTTGTAAAGTTTGTTTTCAATTTATCATGAAGAAAACAATTTTATTATTATGGTTGCAAAATATAACTTTCATTACATAAATTTTGAAAAAAAATTAAAAAACAATAACCAAGCGAAATTGTAATTGCTTTCTTAAAAATAAAATAATCAGAAAGTTGTCGTAAACATATCCTATGTCATTGACTTTTTATGTTGAGGATGTAGATGGAGTGATATTACATAATATCTCTCAATTAAAAAGTTTTAAAAACAACTCCTAAAAATCAAATGCATTAATTATAAGGGATAAATCAATTATTCATAATATTTTGATACCATTCATATTGAAGATTTTTTTTTTTTTAACCATTCGTGTTGAAGATATTAGTGTTTTGATTGTGATTTTCATTAGATGACTTTTCAAATCATAATATTAATATTCTTCTTTAAAAATCTTTTATTTAATTTTTTACTCTACTAATATATTAATTCAATGAACCAAATTTCTAGTTACAATTTTTTTAATTAATTTTGACTCACCTCTCATCTCTTAAAATCATAATTTCCCTACTACTATACATAAGAAAATACCCAAAGTATCATATTGAATTGGAGTTACTTGATGAGCAACCATTTAAAGCAATTGTTGCGTGATCATAATTAAGGCTTCGTTTGGGACGGCTTTTTTATTGCTTCTGAAAACGGATTTTTAGTACAAAAATTAAAAAATTTGTACTACAACTCCGTTTTAAAAAGCAATAAAAAAGCCGTCCCAAACGAAACCTAAGACTTCATTTGAGGCGGCTTTCTGAATGCTTTCTAAAATTATTTTCTAATATAAAATTTTTTAGTTCAATAAATTTTTGTATTAAAAAATTACTTTAGAAAACAGCAAAAAGTCATCTCAAACGAAGCTTAAATTGTTGAAATAAGTAGTTATAATATGCCTATTTGTTGCTATGTATGTATAAGAAGCTAAAGCTTATCTCATATTATATAGAATAAGATAAAGAAAATAATTAGATCAGGACGTCGTGATCAAATTTTTAATCAAGATCGGCTTTAAATGAATCTGCTTTGATATAAACGTAATATAATTTATTCATTTATTGCACTGATTTAGATTAAAAAAAAAAATTATTGCACTGATTTCAATATAGACTAAAGATCTTAAAGTTCCTCATAATCATATTTTATCATGAAATTTTAACATAATATTTTGTCATTAGATATAAAGTTAAAAGAAAATGATTAAGAAGAAAAGCATTGAATTTAATGAGATATTCTCAAATTTTATTTTATTTGCATAAATTTACCTTTGATGATTTCTCTCAAAAAAAAAAAAAAAAACTTCATTTTTGAATGCTACAGCTTTATCTATAAATGGTCTAACTTTGCCAAACTGACCAGGTTCTAATTCGAAAAATCTTGATTTGTGTTAAACAGTTTAACAATTAATAAGTCGGATTTGTATCTGAAATTCTGACATATTTATTAAATAGGTCTAGTTGGAATTGACCTTTCATTACAATTTTGACTAGAAAGTGACCAGTTTATTATTATTTTTTCTTAAATTATTTTATTTGTTGGTATTTTTTTTTTTATGATCAATTAATCTAAAATATTTGATTAATTAGCTATAAATTTTGTTTGATAAAAATGGGTATTATGTCGAACTCGGGTCATTCAGGTTGCTAGTGGGTCATGTTTGGGTCCACATTTTTGAGCTGCTTATTAAATAAATTGGATTCAGATTAACCAGATTCAAGTTCGACACGAACACGATTCGTTAACCTGTTTTGCCACCCCTAACTTCATACATAGACGCAAGCATTTGACTGATCGCCTAAACTGGTAGTGCGACTGTGTGTATGATCATATTAGTCTCTAGTAATATATTAATTCAATGAACTAAATTTCTAGTTACAATTTTTTTAATTAATTTTGACTCACCACTCATCTCTTAAACTACTCTCAATGCATCTCCCTAACTAGGAGTGTTAAAATCAAGTTTCGGGTTAGATTTTGGTTGAATCAGGAACTGATATGGGTTCAAACGGGTTGATCCTAACCCGACCTGGTTTTGTAAATGGGTCAAAAGTTCAGATATGAACCCGACCTGTTGGTTTACCGGGTTGACCGGCACGGTAACACAGATTTTATCGGGTCGAGTCCTCACGCGTTACACGCAGGTGATTGCTCTCGGGTGGACTGATGGGACATATGGAGCTCACGTCTGACGTCGCATTACGCATGGAGAGGCAGACGACGAGGCCGAGTTGAAGAACAGACCAAGCGCCGGCAGCGGGATGGAGGGGCCGCATGAGAGGCGAACAACGAGGCTAGGTTGACTCGCGACTGCAGGAAGCCGGGAAGCGGGATTTCCGATTTCATTTATTGTGGGAGTTAGGGTAGGGTCAAGTCAGTTCCGGGTAATTCTCGGGTTTCCGTGTCATCTATAACACAACCTAATTTTTGAAACTGGTCGGTTTGTTGAACCTGAACCCAACCCGTTGACTATAACCTAGTATTTTAGGGTCGGATTCGGGTCAATATTCGGCTCATGTCAATTGTCAAATATTGACACCCCTATCCTTAACAACGTGTGGGGCAATGGGCCTATGTAGGAAATGAATGCATGAAGACAACCTTTAAGTCCCTTTCAATAGCTCCAATCATTATATGATCAATAAAGCCATAAGTGATAACAAAGTTGTCAAATGTTTACAATTAAAGTTGTTAATGAATGAAAGAATTACCTTCATGTTGTCGCTGCAATGGAGGTTTGCAATTAGGCTAGGTTACTCTTTGCCTCTTCTTTTTTAGTATTTTATATATCATTCTACATATTTGTCGGTATCAACTCCACACTATAATTATCAAAGGTCGCGAGTGTTGTGCTAGCATGAACACATATCTTCTTCTTCTCAATTTGCATGGAATTGATGCATTGATGGCGATGGCCTATAAACATTCTATCATAACCCAAGAGAATTGGATGCTAGCACATCTTTTTCTATTCAACTTGCATCCAATAAGTATGTCATCTTAGCCCATTGCACCATGCTATCCACTTATTAAATATCACAAACCTTGTATCTTCTTTTTAGCCATTACATTTAAGCATTGATGTCCTACTCAAACTTTAACAAATTCATTCATAAATTATTCTAAGCAAATAAGAACGAAAGTTAATTTAATCATCAATTCAGAACACAGCATATATAAACCGCATATATACTCAATATTACCTACCACTTAATTACATACCCAAAATAAAAGCCCAAAAAAGTGGCATGACAACAAAACACTATAACTACTTAAAAGGATACATGCAAAACATCATATAGCTTGAAAGAAGAACAAAATCTAAGAACTAGTAAACTTAGTAAAAACCTTATTAACCTCAAAAACTACATGTTTCGAAAGTTCATCGGGAAGCACAAGACAAACCAAAGTCTAGATCTCCCTGGAAGTGATAGTTAACTGATTGTTATATCGAGCAAGCGAGAGGCTTCATTGGCGAGCTTCTCAAATATATCATTAATGAATGAGTTCATGATGCTCTTCACCTTACTCGAGATTCCAATATATGGATGGACCTGCTTCAAAACCTTGAAGATATATACCCTTTTAGTCTTCCTTTTCTTCCTCTTGTTGCCAACACCGTCGCCCTCCTTCGAAGCAAGAAGATGCTTCTCCACCCAAGGCTTCTTTTCAGTGGGGGCCTTATCCGCAACCTCTACTTTCTTCTCTTTCTCTTATGCAGGCTTCTCAACAGCGGGCTTCTTCTTTGGCTTCGACACCATTGGAGTTGGTGATTTGGGGACGTAGGTGAAAGGTTGATAGGAAAGGAGGGATTTTGTAATTTGAACTTAGAAGTGCGGAAAGGAATAAATAGAGAGAAGAGGAGCGTTGTGATTGAATAGAATCAAACCGTTGAGATCTAGAGCGATCCACAAATTTTGGACTATTGAGTGGGAGTAAGTTGCTGATTGCTGAGGCCTGAGTGGTTTACCATAGCTCATCTCAGCCATGTACGTATTTGCTTTTGAATGGCCAGATGTGATCATAATTTTTACGACTAAAAATTTAAGATTATGAAAAGTTTGATAAAAAATTTCTTTCATTTTCATTTTATCATGCTTAAAATTCAATATTGATAGTCGAATTGGAGAGAATAATGGACTTTAATCAACAAAAAATTAAGGGTTTATTTGGAACGATTACATCATTTTATAAAGTTGGTTGTGAAGTTATTGTAGAAAAAATAATTTCGTTACTGTGATTGTAAAAAATAACTTTTCGCCAATGATTCAAAAACATTTACGTAATAGAGTTGCAAATACCATAGCCTGGATTGTTGGATCACCTCAAATTATAAACTTGGTGCTTGGTTTCTTCCCTTTAACAAAGATCAAAATTGATCCAATAAGTAATAATTAAATATTTAAAAATTTTTAAACCAAAAGTCAAAAAGTTCATTTTAAAATCAAACTAAATGAAACTAATCAAATATGATCAATTATGTTTGATTTTTATTTTAATCAAATAATACATTACTCTATTTTTCCCTAGCACAATGTACGAGCAAGTTAAAAATAAATTTTTTTTATCAATTATTGTCAACTTGATTATTACATAAATATTCCTAACAATTGCAAGATCAAATTGGGTAGGTTTTAAATAATTGTAAAATACTCAAATGAAGAAATCATCTAACCAATTATGACAAAGAATGGGTGCCATCTGTCAATTACTGGTTGGAGAAATCTGAATTATTTTCAATGCCAGGCTCCGAAAATCCTGGATTACTCCCTGGTAGATCAGAACCATACACGTGGCCCATCTTGATGCGCTTCGTCTCCAAATATCTTTGATTTTCCTTGGTAATGGGAGTGATAACTGGAATCCTACCTATGACTGCAAGCCCATAACCCTTGAGCCCAATAAACTTAGCCGGATTGTTTGTCATTAATCGCATCGTTCTGACACCAATATCCCTTAGTATCTGCACAATAATTGACAAAAAAAAAAGTTAATAATTATGAAATTTTTATTTACGATGCTTAAGGTTTAGTTTGGGACTGTTTTTTTACTGTTTCTTAAATTAATTTTTTAGTTCAAAAATTAATTTTTTTAAACTAGAAAGCAGCTTTATGAAGCAGTAAGAAAGTCATCCCAAATGAAGCCTAAGGCTTCGTTTGGGACGGTTGTCTTCCTGCTTTTTAAAGCGGCTTTTTAGTATAAAATTTTTAAATTTTGTACTAAAAAACTACTTTAAAAAGCATGAAGAAAGCCGTCCCAAACGAAGCCTAAGTATCAAGTTAACGGGTTGGGTTCGGATCTGTCTCAAAATTGACTTATCTTGAGTCCAATCATTGTAACTCAACCCATTTAATAAACATGTCAAAAAGGTCGACCAAAATCCGACCCGCTAGTAACCCAAATGCTTGAAAACTCTTTTTGGTTTTCAAAAATTTTTTTTGTATAACTTATCAACTACAAAATTTAAATTAAATGATTAAAAAGAAGAAGATCATGCGACAATCCAAAAAAAAAAAATTCACAAAAAAAGGGATTATTTTGAGTAACAAAAAAGGATTCACAAGTCAAATTAAACTAACCCAAACTATTTATAATTAATAAACAAGTCAGAATTCTAGACCCGAACCTAATTTATTAAGAGTTTATTCTAAGCCCAGATTTTCTTGTCTGTTCCAAGTCAGGCTGATAGTTCGGGTCATTTATTGACACCCCCTTATGATGTTTATATATAAACTACATCATGATAAATTTAAATAATTAAATTTATTTTAATATTAATATTATATATATGAAGAATTATATCATAATAATATCAAAATAAAAACTCAGGTAAATAAATAAATGAATAATGAGGCTTACATAAAATTTTTAGTCAACCTTGCTGATCAAACCAAATCATAAAGAACTGCTGGTTAATGAATTAAAACTAAAAGAAATATTACCTGTGCGCCAAATCCATACTCTCTGGAATCAACAGCCAAGCCAAGCTCCAGATTAGCTTGAACAGTATCATGGCCGAGGTCCTGCAAGTTATAGGCGCGAAGCTTGGGACCAAGTCCGATGCCTCTGCCTTCATGGCCTCGAAGATAAACAAGAACACCTCGGCCTGTCTGTTCTATTAATTGCATCGCTAGATCGAGCTGATTCCCACAGTCACATCGAGCTGAGCCAAGTATGTCTCCTGTGAGGCATTCGGAGTGGACTCTGACAAGAACATCCTGCCCATCTCCAATATCACCCTGTGAGTTTCAGGTTTGTTCTATTCAGAAAAATAAAGGCCAAGATGGCAAGAAGTAGAGTAGGAATTCTTTGATTTTGTTGGTTGGATTGAAGGAACAATGGAGGAAATGAAATGAAGATAACTCCAAGAATTTATGAGTGAAACGAGGGCTTCACATATTTAACACTCAAATTACTATTTACATAGAATAACATAGAGTGTTGTAGGGTGCTATGTATTTTTTATGCTATTTAAAATTTTGAGTGTTATCTGAGTAAATGGTTAAGTTTAAGTATTAAATATTTAAATGAAATAGTTTTGAGTAGTAAGCATGTAAATTCTCCTTTCTCTCTTTTTTTTGGAGTAGCTTTGGTGGAAGATAAGATTAGAGACAGTTGTCTTATATAGTTTGGTAACATAAAATGGCGGCCTTTCGATGACATGGTTAGGAAAATAGATGTATTAGATTTGACTTATGTTAAAAAAGATAGAGGCATACCTAAAAAGACTTGGTTAGAAAATATTAACAATAACATTTCTTTATTAGATTTAAATGAGAATTTAACATTTAACAAGTCATAATGGAGAAAAAGGATTCATGCAGTCGACCCCACATAGTGGAATAAAGGCATGATGTTGTTGTTGTTGTACTCAAGGCATCTGGACACAATCTTCAAGTTCTCTTTAATAAGCCTTTGGTATTGACACGATATTATTTCTTATAATCATTAAAAGTAATGAGAGGATAAGGAGGATCTATGTATGATATTTATTGATTTAGAGAAAACATATAATAAAGTTTCAAGAGTAGTGCTATGGAGAGTCTTAAAAAAGAAAGGTGTTAATAATGCTTGTATTCAAGTCATTAGAGATATGCTTGTAGGATTTGTTACTTGTGTTCAAACACAAGGTGGTTTGACCAAGTATTTTCCTATTACTATTGAATTACATCAAGGATTGGCCTTAAGCCCTTATCTTTTTTGCTTTATTCATGGATGTTCATACTAGACATTTGCAAGAGGATGTGCCCTAGTGTATGCTTTTTGTTGAGTAGAGAGGGAGTTGAAGGTAAACTCGAATTATGGAGGTCAACCTTAGAGTCTAAAGGATTTCATTTGAGTAGCTCTAAAATCGAATACATGTAGTGTAATTTTTAGTAGTAATGGATCGGGGGGGGGTGGCTTTGAGCAATCAAGTCATTAATAGGTGTGCTCGTTTTAGTTATCTTAGGTCTACTACTCAGAGTAATGGTGAAATAGATAGGATATTATTAGTATAATTCAAGTTGGATGGTTGAAGTGGAGGAATGCTTTGGGTCTGTTGTGTGATAGAAAAGAACCACTAAAACTCAAGGGAACATTTTATAAGATAGCGGTGAGACCTGTAATGCTTTTTGGCGCATAATTTTGGCCATTAAAAGAGAAGCATAATATTAAGTTAACTGTTGCTGAGATGAGGATGCTCAAGTGGATGAGTGGATTTACTCTTAGAGATAGGATACAAAACGAGCATATCCGTGAAAAGGTAGGAGTAGCTCCAGTGATAGATAAGATTAGAGAGAGTTGCCTTAGATGGTTTCATCATGTAAAACGACGGCCTTCCGATGACCTTGTTAGGGCAGTAGATGCATTATATTTGACTTATGTTAAGAAAGGTAGAGGTAGACCTAAAAGACTTGATTAGAAAATATTAGAAATGATATTTCTTTATTAGATTCAAGTGAGAATTTGACTCTTAACATGACACAATAGAGAAAAATAATTCATGTAGCCGACCCCACATAATAGGATAAAGACTTGATGTTGTTGTTACTGTTGAACTGTTAAAAGTGACTGAGGAATAGTAGGCAAGTATTTATAACTTCTGTTTTTCATCATTATAATCACCCTAATCTCAACTATATGAGGATATATTTATGAATCTTCTTTCTATTCATTTGCTAGTTTAATTGTGCTATTAAACAAATCCTTAATTAGTTTTAACTTTTCACGATGAATGCTGCAATGATGCAGAAGAAATAAAAAAATGAAAATTTACTGCAACCAGAAAAACCATTTAATATCAACATAAAATAGGAAATAAAAATATAAAACAGAAAAGGTAAGGTGGGGCTGAACGAGAGATTATACCTTGACAACAGCAATATGCTCTGTACCATCTAACTTTGATCTGTAACAGTAAGCCTGAAACAAGCCCCATTTGGTAGGCAGGCGAGAGACTGCAATTTTCTCTACTAGTTTCTCCCTCTTTCTTCTGTACCTGCAAACACAACCATTGAGGGACTTGATAGCAGTCAAAAGTGTAAAAATATGAATTTAACAAAGAAATTTGTATGATTAAATCATATTTTAAGCACTGCAGCCTTGCAAAAAGAGGGAAGGATATATAGATTAATCAGTAACATGTAAGAGAAATCTTATATCAACCATCCACACACATATACCTTATAAGATCAGTGATTGATATAATTGGTAGATCATATTCCTCTGCAAATTTCTTCAAAAATGAGAGCTTTGCCATGGAACCATCATCAGGATCAACAATGGCGGACAGCACTGACACAGGGCGTAACCCTGCTAATATTACCAGATCAACTGAAGCTTCAGTATGGCCAGCTCTCTTCAGAACGCCACCTTTTCTGTACTTGAGAGGAAAGACATGACCAGGTCTTCTGAAATCTCCTGGCTTAGAGTCGGGAGACGAAAGCTCAACAATTGTTCTTGCTCTGTCTTCGGCTGATACTCCACTTGAAGTGCCGATTCTCGCGTCCTTAACATAAACAAAATCTATTAACAAAAAATGATTTTGGATAATGAACTTAATAACTCATTGTCTTAAAAGGGAAATGGTGTCAACACACTTGAGACTTTTAATTTAGGTTTCATTCACTGTAAAAAGTAAATTTTTAGTTAAATTTTTTTTTAACTAAAAATTTTTATACTGAAAAAATATTTTAGAAAGCTGTCTCACAGATCCACTTAAAATTTCACATTAAGTGCACTTTGATTGCACTTTTTGTGCGCTTTACCTGCGCTTTAGTTACGCTTTAGTTGTGCTTTGACTGTTCTTTTGTTGCGCTTTTTTACTGTGCTTTACATACGCTTTTGTTGCGCTTGGCTTAAAGTTCTGCGGACACATTAAATATATAAAGTAAAAAACTAAATCCTATTGAATATCCACATGTCCACTCAACGTGACGACACTTTTTTGGTGTCCGGGCGTACTACTAGTCCAGTGTTCGAACCTAATAATTTTCCCTCAAATGAAACCTTAGTCCCACATAATCAGGGTCGGAATCAGACTCGCTTTTGAAGATGACCAAAATATAATTGTGAAATATATTATTTTATGTATGAATAAAAAAAGAAATTTTATTCTCAGAATTTAGACACCGCTATCCTCATTTTTCCTAAGAAAAAGCTCTGCTCCAATCAGAAATTTTTGTTAACTAGTTCTTTATTATAAGTTGATAAGTTAATAAAGTTCGATTTTGATTAAAATGCCAATATTTTTATGGTTATACCATAAAAAAATGCTTGGAAAATAATGATTTTTACTTCTAGTGGAGCATGACAACTTCAAGAAGAAGAATGCTCATCACATTTATATAACTAAGAATGAAACATACCACTGTGACTGTGGAAGCTGCAGCAGATAGGCTCTCAACTTCAGTAATGGGAGACAATAATGGAATCAGAAGTCTCTCCAGGTCCTCCTCTTTCATTCCCACTGATACAATGCCAGATCCATGCTTAATGATGAAAGCAATACTCTTGGTGTTTGTCAGAGCTGCTGCCATTATAAGATCTCCTTGCTCACCATTCTCATCATCTACAGCAATCACAAACTAAAAGATAATGAACATAGTTAACAAGAGTGCTTTTGCTCTTGTAATGTTTTCTAATCAAGAACTGAACCAAAAACTATTTAGATTTTGTTGCTTTGCATCAGATTTTGTCGCAAATCTTCTCTGAAAATTAAATTCCAGCTAAAAAGCAAACAGCAAGTGCTTCCAATAAGGAGAATCACACACAGATTTTGACAGATAATTTTCCTTTAAAATAGAACTAATTCCAGGTCTTACCTTTCCTTGTTTTAAAGCATCTGTAGCTTCGCCAATAGACGAATAACCTTCTGAAGGGCGGTCCGGATCACCTTCTGCATCACTGACAAAGAAATCTGCTGTTTCCTGAGTTATTTCAGCATCAACTGTTCCAAATGACAGGTTTGAGCCATCTATTCCCCTAAAAGAACCATTATGTTTTTTCTCTGGCAAACCTTCTGAAAATTCTACATCTCCAGTTCCAAATTCACCAGCTCCACAGCATCCAGATTTCGCCCATCCCTTCCAGCTAGATCCAGATCCCAGAGTATGAAAAATCAAGTTGTGGCTGTAGCTTATAAATCTGTCAGAATAGACCAGAAGAAAATTTTCATGAATTGGCTTTGAGGAAGGTTTCTTATATTGAATGTTACTGGCTCAAGCAAATGTTACCTTGTGCTCATGGTGGTGCACGGTGAGAAAGCAGAGCTCACTACAAGGCACTTCATTCAGTGAAGAATTGAATTGCAGAGTTTCAATGCCTCCAAAAGAAGATATATAACCTTATCTGTTTCAGCATTTTATTCATAACCTTTTCACCCTTTGGTTCTTATACATTTGTCAACTGTGAGTGGTGGAAAGACACTGACCATATGTTTCAGATATGATAAAGAATGTATTGTCTTTTGTCTCAACTAAGAAGAACACAATACTTTGGAAGGGCAGAAATGGCTTTCAAAACTAGTGAAGATGGCTTAATGAGTCTTCTTGTTCACAACTACTTCGACAGGTCCAAATCTTTAAGTTGAGAACCAGGTTATAGGGACTTAGCTACAATTTATTTATATGTTTTCAAATGAAAACCTTATGCGTTCATTCAATAACCATCTCTATAATCGTTTGGCGAGTTGCTTGTGGTTGAATCATGCCAGCAGTCGTCCTCCTGAGTCTCCACTAGAGAAGTCATCATGCCAATCCAGCCCATGGGGGCTAAATATGAGGTTTAAGGGGGAGTATATTGGGCATGTTTCAGACCACTAGAAAATTCATCATGCCACCATCGAGATTATTATTGAAAGAATGTGGGCTCCGAAAATTCACGCCCCGGCCTCCCATCTTTCGAGAGAGTTTTAACGAATTAAGTTGTAGTGTAAATTTTCAGAAGGTATATTGGGTTGGAAATAAGACACTACCCAGATATTTCACCCTCATTTCGCAAGCACTTTATGATATGAGTTCAGATTTCTTATACGCACATGCCCCTATAGTTAATTACCCCTCCCAATAACAAGAGAGAACTTTCAATTAAGGCTAGTCATCAATCATATACTTAATATATATATTTGGCATTTAGTAGCATTGTAGGTTTAGTTGTTGAAAATTTAATATTTAAAATAAAAAATTCACCACCTTGCACTTAAAGCGGATGGTGGGGGAATAATGATGAGTCCGATTAAGATCTCATGGTTCCATCATCCCGGGCTATCGTGGTCATTGGTCTACTTAGCTAGAAGAGGTAGTCGACCCAACCAGACAGAAGGATCCATGTCCTCAATCATGGGTTGCTTCATCCAAATGTACCTTGTAGACTTAAGATGAGTATTTGCATAAGGGGACAAATATTGAGTCACCTTAGCTAATATAGGACATTGTGCCCTATCAATTATATTATATTGATTCATATCTTGTGAATATGATGTCATTGGGGAACAAATAGGCTATGATCATAACCATAATATAGTGGAGTCGCTGGACCAAGCCACTAGGTTAGAGGGTCGCGACTGTAATCATTAACCACGTTGGGCCGTCCGGCCAAACCACGAGTTATTTGCGTAGCCATCCGGCAAAATTGCTAATCAGAGGACTAATGTCACTTCCTTACTGACAAGATACTGTTTGAGAATGAATCATATGATATTCTCGACTAAACATTAGCCCTTTGTGAGCTGAATATATTTTCAAACTTGTTCACATCGATAAATTATTGCAAATGGTGGATGAATTTTACTTTAAGTATTTGAAGGCTTATTTTATTTTTAAATATTTCAAGTTTTGATATTTTCTTGGAGTTTTGAATTTTGATGGACGTTTGGGAGGCATTTTGAATATTTGGAATTAACACCTCCAGTTGATGTCGATGTTCAACATGGCCATCATCGAGGTATTTATGGGCATTTATATTTCACTAATTGAATATTGTCGACTATGTATACTTGTTGACAGAGGATCGGGTCCATCGTCTACTGTTTACCTTTATTATGTGTGAACTCTTAACACGCTCGTTAGGGCCATTGCGAGTATATAATTGCACTTGTATTTTCCTGTATTATGCTTACATACTTGCATGTACATTTACACTTCATCAGTGTATTAAGGCGAGGACGCGCACTTCGGTATTTTTGTGTATACATGTTACAATATATGTGTGGGGATAATTTAAAATATTTAATGCTGATCAATTGTACGGGCAACTTCCATTTCAATGTGTGTGATGCTCTATTTGAGAGCTTGTAGATGCCTTCTGCCCACTCGTGTGAGTGTTGCGGATCCAATTGTGTGTCATCTCACTATAGTCATTTACCCGTTTTATACACGTAGATTGTCACGCACAACTTATTTTTTTCTATAGGTAGATTGTTGTGCATCAACGAATCTCCTGCTATGTGTTTGTAGATGTTGGCATCTATTGCATGTTATGCATTCTTATTTATAAGGTGAGATGTACCCATCCTTGCTCGTGTAATATGTTGATGCTTGCGCTTTAATTGACAATGATAATCTTTTAATATATGTTGGAAATTTTAGGTTGCGGCTTGCAAATCCTATTAATACATTCATCACAGTCATCTTGAATTCATTCGTCGAGGACTCCTTGAGTGTATTCATAGGATATTTGTCATCCATGATGTTCACGAACAAATTAGCATGCTTGCCTGGGGTCAAATGATCTTGATCACATGCAAATTGTATTTGTTTAAAACTTGTTCAATAAATCTTGATAATCAATTTGTTATGTTCACTATGCATTGATCTCCTTTATGATGCATTTTCTTGAAGTTGAATTATTGCTGATCAGCCCAAGATCGCCGGATTCTGACATCACTAAGGCCTTCAAATGTCTGACGAACGGTGTATGATCAAGGGATTCAACATCAGCCGTCAATTCGACCACTCCCTGTTCGCCCTTGATCTCACACCTATTTACGAGCTATGCCACTCCAGAAAAACTATAAATAGAGCCCTCATTCTTCATAAGGTGGGGGGGGGGGGG